>NC_083872.1:46902516-47203349 GCF_032452875.1 Bos javanicus | reverse complement strand
CATTCCTCTGAAGCCTTAGAGAAAATGGTGATCCTTTTCTTTTGAATAACAGGATCTCTTAATAGAATCCATTTTTATTTCCATTTTTAGTTTTCTGATAAAATAATCTCCTAATAGGAACTGAGCTTCTTTCTGGCAAAATTTGTTGCAGATTTCCAGTAGTCATGTACAGATGTGAGAGCTGGACCATAACGAAGGATGAGTGCCAAAGAATTGATGCTTTTGAACTGTGGTGTTGGAGATTCTTGAGTCCCTTGGACTGTAAGGAGATCAAACGAGTCCATCCTAAAGGAAATCAGCCCTACATATTCATTGGAAGGACTGATGCTGAAGTTGAAGCTCCAATACTTTGGCCACCTGATGTGAAGAACTGACTCACTGGAAAAGACCCTGATGCTGGGAAAGATTGATGGCAGGAGGAGAAGGAGATGACAGAGGATGAGATGGTTGGATGCCAACACTGATTCAATGGACATGAGTTTGAGCAAGCTCTGGGAGTTGGTGATGGACAGGGAAGCCTGGCGTGCTGCAGTCCATGGGGTCACAAGGTGTCAGACATGACTGAGTGACTGAACTGAACTGAACTCATCCAAATCTTTCTTAGAGACATATCTTTATCTAGACTGAGGAGAAAATGATCAAGAGCAGAAGAGGAGGAGGAAGAAGACTGTTTTATCAGATAAGGATATCCAGCAGCCCGTGGGAACAGTAAAGGAACCAGAATGTACATCTCTGGGCCTCCAGTGTGGATCCTATTCTTTGGAAAATGCCCCATTTTCTAAAACTTCTGCCTGATGTGGTAGGGGCTTCCCCAGTGGCTCAGCAGTACAAAAAAATCCACCTGCAATGCAAGAACCACGGGAGACGCGGGTTCGATCCCTGGGTTGGGAAGATCCCCTGGAGAAGGGAATGGCAACCCACTCCAGTATTCTTGCTGGTAAAATCCCAAGGACAGAGGAGCCTGGTGGGTTATGGGTCATAGGGTCACGAAGAGTCAGACACGACTGAGCACGCACGCCCAGGTTTTGCTGTCTGATGTGGCAGCCACTCGACATCCTGCCACCCTGCTTGGTCCTTGGCTTGTGGCAGTTGCCTGTTTAGGAAGCTAAAGTCAAAAGTGTATCTCAGGTGGCTGCTGAAATCCAAACGCTACTGTCCATCAGTCCATCCATTGATTCCATAAATATTTACTGAATATCTAATATGTTCCAAGTGCTGTCCTAACTGCTACGGATACAATGGTACACCCAGCCAGATACTACTCTTAAGTGGAGCTCACAGTTTAACAGGGGAGACAAATACTAAGTAAATAATCATGAAAATGACTGTACAATTCTAATCACAGCACGCTATGACAGCACAGATCTCGGACGACCCCTAAGGAAATAAGGATGGAGCCACGGCCTGAAGGATGATTAAGAATTACCTAGGAAAGAGGGGCAAGACGATGTCCAGGTGGTTGAACTAGTTCCAAGCCAGTGCAAAGAGCCAGAGCCAGAGGTGCCCATGAGGTCAGAGTGGCTGCAGCATGGAAGGCACAGTGGACCCGAGGCAGGACAGGTCCCTGCTCTGGATGTCTGCCTTGATCCTAAAATACAGCAAATCCCTGGAGGCAACTAAGCAAAGGGATCACCTGACACACCTCCCTCTTCAAAGGACCCTGGAGTCCAGTGAGTAGAAGCAATCGGAAGAAGGGTAATGCGGGAAGCCACACAAAGGCAACTTCAGTCTCAAGATGCTGCGTTCACATGCTCGCCAGCCAGCCTTCACCCTGCCCTCACCGCCAAATGCTGCCTCCCTCAGTCACTTGCCTATTTTCTGGATCCAGTGAGAGAAAAACGCTCTGGGGTACCCTTCAATCCAGACCCATCAAGGAAATGCTAACACAAATTCCCTCACTTTCTGCCACAGGGACTATATCCTTCCTTGTTTCTGCTTCCTCTTGTGAATGCAGATTTTCCTATTTTATACCCTTCTAGTCATTCTGCTAGGAATTTGGGGGAGAACTGGAGTCTCTGCTTACACCAATCACCAAACCCAGAGATTTCAAACATTGCCTTCTAAAAACTGAACATTTTAATTAAAGAACCGTCTCTAAACAGAAGCACTTTTAAATAGATATTTTTAGTAGTCTTTTCACCAGCATATTTTGGATCAAATGGACACTCGTAATTATGTCAGCAATTTTCAATATTCAAATAAGTAGAAAGTGTTGTGAAAAGACTGCTGGAAAGGAAACATCACCCAGACCCCTGTTATCTGCTCTTACGCAGAATATAGCTAGCTTGGTGGACAGGCATTTATGAGTAGTTTCTAAGAGATCTCATCATTCAATAGTTTCTACCTCTCTAATATCTTTAACTCAAAAGATTAAATGCTGTGACTTCCTCTCCCTTTTTCTCCATATCATGTTTTTAATGTCAATAATTTAAGAAGTATAATAATTTCCCAAAAGCAAAGATCAGAAGCACCCTTACTATTTGCTACATTCCTAGTCAATGCACTTTTTACATTTTATATAACTAATACTTCACAAGTCAATTTTTTAAGTAATTAGTGAACACCATTTGTGGGGAACACTGGCTATAGAACTTTCCCAGTTTTTGTGATTGTTATTTATCGCAGCACCTAAGATAGACAATCTCTGGGAAGTTTATAATGAGATTCATTGGTATTCTCATTTTATAAACATGAAATCTTGGCCTTAAATATTAAATAGATTTACATAAAACGTAACCAAGGTCAAATAATGAACCTCCGACAATTCAGAAGTAAAGTTGATCTATTTTTACTACAAAGCCAAAATTCTGGCAACCACGTAACACTGTTTTAACTTTTCCATCTATTTTCAAAATAAAAGTTCCACAAAAGCAGGACGTCTGTCAGTCATGATGACTAAAACTTGACTATTTATGGGGCAGGCAATTTCTAGCAACCATGTTTCTATTTTTATATTTTCCCATACCTTTTGTCTTTTTAAAGTGTTTATGTTCTTCAAATGTGAGTTGGTTACATGTCTTCATTTATGTATTTCCAGTAACAATAATATACAAAAAAAAAAAATCTTATCCAGAGTCTTACTATAAACCTTTCTTAGAATATCAAAAGATTATTGCTATAGCAAAGTAAAAGTTATGAATCACAATATGCACAGGGATGTAAACCTTAAGGTAAGATATTAATATAAATACATCCCCCACCCAGCCCAGATTGAAAAACACTACCTCATTGTGCTACCATAACGCTAGCAACAAGGAACATGTAGAAAAGAACAAGAATAACCATTTAACATTTTAAAAAAATATTCAAATGGCAAAAGTTTCCAATTCGGAGCTGTACTTTAAAGTCTTATTTTCTCTTTTTAATTCATAAAAACCTGTTCAGCTATTTCCCAGGTCTCCCTAAGGAAGAAATATTAAAATGAAGCAGTCAGACCTCCAGTTTCACCAACTCTTTTAAAAACAGTAGATAAAATAACAAATTCAAATTACTTTACTTTTAACTATGAAAAGGTGATCAGTGCCAGGAAGAGTTTACTTACATATTTTAAACCCCTACCCATCATTTCCATTTCATGTGTTTTACCAGAAACACTCTCCTTAGGCCAAATGCATGAAGGCAAGTAGAATTAGATGTGATCCTGAATGGCTACCCATTCCAGTATTTTTGCTTAGAGAATTCCATGGACAGAGGAGCCTAGTGGACTACAGTCTAGGGGGTCATAAAGAGTTGGACACGTCTGAGAAACTAACACCTTCATATCCCCCTTATTTAGGATGTCAGCTCAAGACTGTTGGAGCTTTGACAGAGAAGAAATAAAGACCATTACATACTTCTAGGACTTAGGAGCCTAATCACTAAAAATTTCCTTTTGTCATTTGTTTTCAAGCAGTGGCCCTGTTAGCTCTGTTTTCTTGAGTCCTGAGTTGGAGGCAGCAGTAGAGATTACAGCTTAGTTGTTTTGGACACATCTAATCACTCTGGAGAACGAAATGGCAACCCACTCCAACATTCTTGCCTGGAGAATCCCATGGACGGAGGAGCCTGGTGGGCTACAGTCCACGGGGTCGCAAAGAGTCGGACACAACTGAGCGACTTCACTTTCACTTTCAATCACTCACCCTGTGTAGAGAAAATAAGCAGGTACGTGCAATGGCACCCCACTCCAGTATTCTTGCCTGGAAAATCCCATGGATGGAGGAGGCTGGTGGGCTGCAGTCCCTGGGGTCGCTAAGAGTAGGACACGACTGAGCGACTTCCCTTTCACTTTTCACTTTCATGCATTGGAGAAGGAAATGGCAACCCGCTCCAGTGTTCTTGCCTGGAGAATCCCAGGGATGGCAGAGCCTGGTGGGCTGCCGTCTATGGGGTCACACAGAGTCGGACACGACTGAAGCAATTTAGCAGCAGCTCAATGAATATCTGTTGAAGAAATGAATGACCCTAGAGAAAGAATGTCACAAAATTAGAATGTGCTTGTTCTCCCAACAGAAGCTTCAGGACAGTCTGGGTCCCCTAGAAGAGGTTTGCTCATGCCTTACCATCTGCTTTCCACAGAGACGAGAAGGCTACCAGTAGCCTTTGGATGGTGAAATCCAACTCTCCTTGACATTGCTTGAGCTTCATTCTCAACATTTAGTACTGCTGACCACTGAGGAACACGCCCAAGGCAAACTCCTCTCAGCTTCTATGATAACTTCTGTGATGCTAAATTACACAGAATTTTCTTTGTGTCTTCTGCCTCAACTTTTATTTCCTTCCCCGACTTCTCATTTCATCATCTAAAGACCGTCACACCTAAGGATGTATCCTAGCCATCTCACTGGGTACCACCTTCCTCAAGTCACCTTCTCCATTCTCAAAACTTCAGTGATGACTTTACCTGAGATGATCCCCCAAATTTCTATTTCTTGTCCTTACTACTGTCTTGGCCTCAAATCTCCTTCCTAGGGCCTCCCTCAAGCTCTCTACCACCTGAATACTTACTCTTACACCTTGAACTCATCATCTTTCCATTCTTGCCAAACCAACCCACCCTCCTGGCCTACCCCTATTAATGTCCGCAGACACCCAAGCTTAAAACCCCAGGATCATCTCTGATTCCTTCCTTTCCTTTATCTACCAACCTCCAGGCAAGTACCTCACCCTAGACACTTTGTCTCTATGTGTCTTATCTCTCTTTTCACCTTGTCAAGAAAATCAACCCTGAATATTCATTAGAATGACACTTGATGCTGAAACTGAAGCTCCAATACTTTGGCCACCTAATGGGAAGAGCCAACTCATTAGAAAAGACTCTGATGCTGGGAAAGATTGAACACAGGAGGAGAAGGGGATAACAGAAGACGAGATGGTTGGATGGCTCAATGGACATGAGTTTGAGCAAACTCCAGGAGATGGTGAAGGACAGGGAAGCCTGGCATGCTGCAGTCCATGGGGTCACAAAGAGTCGGACATGACTGAACAACAACAACAATCTGTTATAAACGACTTCAGTCTTAATTTGTTTCTATTTACTTCTTTAGTTTGGGGTTTTCATTTTTTAACTGCTTTCCACTAGGATTTTAAGTCAACCTGACTACTGAACGCTCCCCAAATACACTCCCCTTTGCCTTGGGCCATGTGTGTTCTCTGCTGTGTATGCCTTGCCATCAACTCCGTGGGATGTTATCCTGTCCATTGTGGGTACATTTCAAACAGAACAGTCTCATGAAGCCTTTACCTGATCTCTGCAACCAACACTGGTATATTTCCCTTTGAAATCCATTTCTTTTTGTTGTTATTTTTCCCACATCTCTCTTCTGACATCACATGCTGCTCACCAGACAGTATATTCCTCATGCCATCCCCTACCAGCCTGCAGGCTTTTTGAAGGCAGGAGTCGTATTTTATTTATCTCTATTTTCTCTGCAGAAGCTTTGCAAAAATTCAGATTTCAGTATTTGTATATGTTTATACATGTGTTTATTATTTCCTCATCTTGTTCCAAAAAAAAGATTTGTAGTCACTCAATAAATATTGCTTGAAATAACTAACAAAACCTATTGCTTTAACACTAACCCTCTCCAATTCCTTCATCTTACCTACAATAAGTCATTCTTTGGTGCTGTGAAATATTTATTCAGTCTAATATTTCAAATCAGATTAATCTATAAGCAGTTTTAGCTCCCAATCTTTCCCCCGCTGCTTCTCCTTTCTGAGCCATCTATATAGGAGTTCTCAACCTCAGCACTCTTGACATTTTGGACCCGACAATTCTTGTTGTGGAGAGGGACATGTCTGTCCTGCGCACTGTAGGATACTCAGCAGCATCTGCAGCGTCCATCCACTAGACGCAGTGATAATCACACAGAACCCTGGACACTGCCAAATGTACCCTGGAGGATGCAAGGGGTAGTGAGAGGAGGGAGCTGCCTGTGGCTGAGAATCATCTCAACCAGCACTATGATACAGATAAATAATGAAAGCTACAAACACAAGCTACTTGTATGATTTTAAATATCCCTGAAGCTACATTAAAAAATAGAGACAAACTAAATTAGCTTTAGTTTTATATTTTATTTAACCCAAAATATTCGAAATATTATTATTTCAACACATAATCAACATTTTTAATTATGAATGAAGTATGTGGTGTTCTTTTTTCTTACTAGTCCTCAAAATCTAGTATGTATTAGTTGACTAGCCACATTTCGTTTACTTAACAGGAGTTTGCAATTAGCAGCCACCAAGTTGGACAGCTCAGACCTAGACAATTTTCCCCAGGCTGAGAACTCAGTTTTTAAAGAATAATATTTTTTTTCTTTCCTTGCCTCCTATTTACTCATAGCTATAATCGAATATAGCAAGTTTCAGGATCAGAAAATTTTAAAGGAGATGGATGGTAAGGGATCTGGGATAGGAAAACAGATGCAGAAGAAGATTAGGAAAATCAAGAGATGTCTGTAAGACAATGTCACCCCTCCACTAGCTCTGTGCATCTGACCAGTAGGTCATATAGACATGTCAGTTTTTATCTGCGTTCCACACCCACAATCCCCAGCCCAGGAATACACCTCTATTAGTAATAGCTCTATTATTATCTAACATATATCTCTGTGCCCTAAAGAAGGTGCTCTCACAGTATTTATGAAATTCTGGTCATTAATACTGACCTCTCTCAAGTTCCCCCTGGATCATGTGTTACAGAGGTAGGATCATGTGTTACTTCCTCCAAATCCCCTCATCCCAACCCTTTCATTCTACCAATGAAGCAACTAGAGTCTAAAAACAACCAGAAATGGGCTGAGACCTCAGAGCTCATTATGGGCCATCTAAGCCAGCATCCAGGTCCTGAACCAGGGTTTCAAGCTCTCTTGCCCAACCCCTTCCTTTCTGTGCTGTGTTCAATGAACAACTTTACTCACGTTCTGGACCCTGGGTTTCTTCATCCCAACAACAGAAACAATGATATCTCCTTTGCTTTGTGAGAATTACTTCAAATTAATACACTTGAAAATATCAAGCTCAGTGGTCTCGCATTTCTAAATGCTTGCTGAGTCTGAAAAGGTAGCACATAATAGAGCCAGAAGGTAAGAAGCAGCTTGGAGATTTGTATCAATCCATTCTTTCCCCCTCAGGAGTATTATATCTAATCTATCAAGGCTGATGAATATGTAATTTTTAAAAAATAAAAGCTTTAAGGAAGAGATTATAAAACCTCTTTCAACAGTACATTCCAGTAAGGGATAACTCTTGTAATCCAAAAGTTTTCCTAGAGGTCTATATTTTTCAGTCAATGTTTCAGAAACACGAACAACAAAAAAGAGTTTAATTATTAGCTTCAATCCACCTGGGCAAACACAATCTGCCAAAGGACGTGGGTCAATCCTAGAGGAAGGAGTCCTTACTCCCTCACTGGGTTAGGATCACAGACTACCTCTTGCACTCAGATTTACCATGGAAGAAAGATTAACTTCTATTTCCTAAATATTCCACTTTACTGGTTTGGCTAGTAGGAAGGCTAAGATATTATAAAACCAATTTTACCAAATTTTCTCTCTCTTAATAAAAGCACAGCCTCAATCACTTGTGGAAAATTGAGCCTGCCATTGCTTGCCAGTGAGAAACAGCATGATTCCTTCCAATATGTAAAAAGCCTGATTAAATTATTCCTAGCCTCCCCACCCCACCCCACCCTCCGCCCACCGCCACTTCCCAGGTGCCTGCCAATGCAGAAGATGAGGGTTCAATTCCTGGATTGTGAAGATCCCCTGGAGAGGGAAATGGCAACCCACTCCAGTATTCTTGCCTGGGAAATCCCACAGACAGAGGAGCCTGGTGGACCACAGTCCATGGGGTTGCAAAGAGCTGGACATGACTTAATGACTAAACCAGCACCACCAGCCTTTCTTCAGAAATTTTAGATATTAACTTTCTGGGTTCTGTAAAATGGTTGGGCACTTTATTAACATATTGTACCAATAATCTGTTGTCTTTTGGTCTAATGTAAATTTATTCACAGTCTTTCTCTGGATAAAAGGAAAAAGGATCACTTTTTTTCTTCCATGCAGTTCCACAAGCTCTGGTTTCAAGCAGGCTCTTTTATCTCTGGACATCTCTTTGAATTAGATACTTTCTGCCTAAGCTTCCCCTCAGCAGGGTGTTCACCGTGCAGTTTGGAATTCAGGCCCTCGAGTTAGGGAACAAAGTCTGAAGCTGCCTGTCCTTCAGGACACAATAGCACAGCCAGCTGTTTGCTTAGACATTTGTCTGAGTCGTATTTTATCGGGCTATTAATAGTTTTAATGTTGTAATTAGATGTGCAAATGTACCCTGAGGTAAGTTTGGATGGGAACATCGTACAAATCAGGACTGACAATGATGAACACAGCTGCTTGGTTGCCAGTGATGAGGCATCTAAATAAGTGTCCGTGGTGTATGTGCTGGAAAACGTGATCCCGTGGAGTGGAGAGGTTAGCAAGGGGACGTGAGGCTGCTGAGGGGACATCAAAAAATATCAGGAAAACAGGAGAGAGGAAATAATGAGATTCTGCTTGAAGACTGGAAATTCTCTTCCTTAACTAGCCTATCTAAAATAGCTCACTTCCTCACTGACGTGTTATATATACAGATTTTTTAACTTGTGTGTGTTGTGCCCCCCTGCCCATAGAACATAAGTTCTAAGACAGCAGGGACATGCTATATTCTCACTAGAACACTGCCCAGTTTCTCCACATACTTGGTTTTCAAAAAAAATTTTTTTTTGAAATTTGAAAAATCTTTTGAAAAAAATTTGAAATTTTTTTTTTTGTTGTTAAAGAGATAAATGGATAAAAATAAATACATGTGGACACAGTGGGCAAAGGGGACGGTGGGATGAACTGGGAGATTAGGTTTGACATAAATACATTACCATGTGTAAAACAGAGAGCTAGTGGGAACTTGCATAGCACAGGGAGCTCAGCTCGGTGCTCTGTGACGACTTAGAGGGGTAGGATGGAGTGGGTGGGAGGGAGACTCAAGAGGGAGAGGGTATACACGGCTGAGTCACTTGGTTGCACAGCAGAAACTAACCCAAAAGTGTAAAGCAATTTATTCTACAATAAGTTAAAAAATATATATGGATTATAATACATAGTGAAGAGAGTTGGTATAAGTACAACTTTTCTTTATCTAAAATTTTCATAAAAATCATTCAATATTGACAACTGGATGATGTCAAGTTCAATCCCATCTTTTCACCACTGGAACTGGAAGCTTAGGCTGATTAAATGACTTGTCCAAGTCTAATTAATTAGCCTGGACACAGACAAAAAACTTAGAAGCCAACTTTTGCAATTCATTATACTGTTTTGTTTCCGTCAGAGTCACCATCATGAGAATAGATTGGGTCCCCTCCTACTTACCTGAAGTTCTACTCAGGGAGTACAGTCATAATGCTGCTGCTACTGCTGCTAAGTTACTTCAGTCGTTTCTGACTCTGTGCGACCCCATAGACGGCAGCCCACCAGGCTCCCCCATCCCTGGGATTCTCCAGGCAAGAATACTGGAATGGGTTGCCATTTCCTTCTCCAAGGCATGAAAGTGAAAAGTGAAAATAAAGTCGCTCAGTCGTGTCTGACTCTTAGCAACCCCACGGACTGCAGCCTACCAGGCTCCTCCGCCCATGGGATTTTCCAGGCAAGAGTACTGGAGTGGGGTGCCATCGCCTTCTCAACAATCATAATAACAGAGGCTAAAGATGGTTGCACTTTTGTACCTTCACAGCACTCTCATCTGTGGCATCGTAATTAAAGTTCTTTCATAAATCTGTGCCATGCTAAGTCGCTTCAGTCATGTTCAACTCTGTGTAACGCTATGGACGGTAGCCTGCCAGGCTTCTTCGTCATGGGATTCTCCAGGCAAGGATACTGGAATGAATTGCCATTCCCTTCTCCAGGGGATCTTCTCGACCCAGGAATCAAACCTTCGTCTCTTAACCTTACATCTAACCTGCATTGGAAGGCAGCGCCACCTGGGAAGCCACTTTTCATAAATCACTGGCCTCTAAAATCCTCCCTTCTTGTAACTCCAAATTACTAACGTTCCAATCCAATGCTTCTAAGACCCTTTCTACATAGCACTTCAAGTCCCGAAGCTTGAACTACTCTCTACAAGGTTTCCAAGTTGTCTCCTGCCCCCCTCCTGCTCCTATTCTCCTTCTAAATTTCACAAAAATATGAATCCAAAGACATAAACACACTAAATAAACGTTATACCTATTTCCAGAGGCATGAAAATCCCACAGCATTTATAGCAAGTATGTAAACTGCGATGGTTTGGGTGCTATGAGCACAAAATTGAGTACTGTACCAATGTTCTATGAATGAGAATAAAATATTCTAACAGTGATGCTATAAACAACATAATGTAATCTTCCTTTGGAGATTTAGGAGCTAATTCTTGCAGTGCCTGAAGGGCATTATTTTGAACACTGATTCTCCCTATACACTGCAGTAGAAAGAAAATGTGATTATTTAAGCTCTTGGATTCCGAATAAATGGAACTTTATAGCATTGTGACAAAGAGGAATTATGGTGTTCTTCATATAAAGCAAAAGCAGACATAAAGAAAATGAGCCACATTTCAAGCAAAAATAGTTAAATATTTATCATTTCCTTACATGTAAAAGACTCAAAATCTAGCTGCTAAACTATTGAAGTATAATTGCATTTAGCATGGGTGATGACCAGAAAAGTTTACTCAACCTTTTATTCTCAAGCAAAGGTTAAGGTTATGAATTTTATTTCATTTTATAATTCAGTCTATCAGTGGGACATTAAGTAGACTGTAGCAAGTTTGATCTGATTGCTAAATTAGATCAACTACAACTCTACACAGACTTTTCTTTAAGCAACTTTTCAACAGATGGAGGTTTAGTATGACTAAAGCTACTTGAAGCTATACACTGAACTAAATAAACTGAAATTGACAAAAGCTATTTGTCAACTTCAAATAGTCAAGTTGATGATAAACAAACTCATCAATACATTTTGCATTGGCCATCTGACACCTGTTAAGTGCTATATGTCCACCCAATACTAAGCCAGCTAATGATGGAGTAACCAATGACATTTTACGAACTTTCTATATTGTTATTATTTACAAAAGAAGGACTTCTGAGGAGACTCACTGCAGAAGGCTAACAACAGAGAAAGAGAAGAAATTGAGGCAAGGCACTGAGAGAAACAGAAAGAGAGATGTGAGAGAACGCTGAAGGTTTTCCAGCCCATTCTGGTGATCCAGGCCCCATTCCCACTGTCATATTTCATGAGACATCTCTGAACCCTCTTAATAAATTCTCTCTCACGTTTCAATTTAATTCCAGTGGGTGTCTGTGGCTTGGAATAAACACCTTTAACTATTAAAAGAGTATATACTCTATCCTTAGAGTTTCACAATGTACATTAATATAAAAGCATCAGACAACTCCCACAGTATTGCAGAAACTAAGGGCACCAGTTGAGCTTTTTTTGTATCTATTAACAACCCATGTACTCCAAGGCCAAATTTGCCTGTTACTCCAGGTGTTTCTTGACTTCCTACTTTTGCATTCCAGTCCCCTAGAATGAAAAGGACATCTTTTTGGGTGTTAGTTCTAAAAGGTCTTGTAGGTCTTCATAGAACCATTCAACTTCAGCTTCTTCAGCATTACTGGTTGGGGCATAGACTTGGATTACTGTGATATTGAATGGTTTGCCTTGGAAACGAACAGAGATCATTCTGTCGTTTTTGAGATTGCATCCAAATACTGCATTTCGGACTCTTTGGTTGACCATGATGGTGACTCCATTTCTTCTAAGGGATTCCTGCCCACAATAGTAGATATAATGGTCATCTAAGTTAAATTCACCAATTCCAGTCCATTTTAGTTCTCTGATTCCTAGAATGTCGATGTTCACTCTTGCCATCTCCTGTTTGACCACTTCCAATTTGCCTTGATTCATAGACCTGACATTCCAGGTTCCTATGCAATATTGCTCTTTACAGCATCGGACCTTGCTTCTATCACCAGTCACATCCACAGCTGGGTATCGTTTTTGCTTTGACTCCATCCCTTCATTCTTACTGGAGTTATTTCTCCATTGATCTCCAGTAGCATATTGGGCACCTACTGACCCGGGGAGTTCTTCTTTCAGTATCCTATCATTTTGCCTTTTCATACTGTTCATGGGGTTCTCAAGGCAAGAATACTGAAGTGGTTTGCCATTCCCTTCTCCAGTGGACCACATTCTGTCAGACCTCTCCACCACGACCTGCCCATACTGGGTGGCCCCACATGGCATGGCTTAATTTCACTGCGTTAGACAAGGCTGGGGTCTGTGTGATCATATTGGTTAGTTTACTGTGATTGTGGTTTCAGTGTATCTGCCTTCTGATGCCCTCTCACAACACCTACCATCTTACTTGGATTTCTCTTACCTTGGACTTGGGTTATCTCTTCACGGCTGCTCCAGGAAAGCACAGCCGATGGTGTGATCACTCACCTAGAGCCAGACATCCTGGAATGTGAAGTCAAGTGGGCCTTAGAAAGCATCACTACGAACAAAGCTAGTGGAGGTGATGGAATTCCAGTTGAGCTATTTCAAATCCTAAAAGATGATGCTGTGAAAGTGCTGCATTCAATAGGCCAGCAAATTTGGAAAACTCGGCAGTAGCCACAGGACTGGAAAAGGTCAGTTTTCATTCCAATCCCAAAGAAAGGCAATGCCAAAGAATGCTCAAACTACCGCACGATTGCACTCATCTCACACACCAGCAAAGTAATGCTCAAAATTCCCCAAGCCAGGCTTCAGCAATACGTGAACTGTGAACTTCCAGATGTCCAAGCTGGTTTTAGAAAAGGCAGAGGAACCAGAGATCAAATTGCCAACATCCGCTGGATCATTGAAAAAGCAAGAGAGTTCCAGAAAAACATCTATTTCTGCTTTATTGACTATGCCAAAACCTTTCACTGTGTGGATCACAATAAACTGTGGAAAATCCTGAAAGAGATGGGAATATCAGACCACCTGACCTGCCTCTTGAGAAACCTGTATGCAGGTCAGGAAGCAACAGTTAGAACTGGACATGGAACAACAGACTGGTTCCAGATAGGAAAAGGAGTACATCAAGGCTGTATATTGTCACCCTGCTTATTTAACGTATATGCAGAGTACATCATGAGAATTGCTAAGCTGGAAGAAGCACAAGCTGGAATCAAGATTGCTGGGAGAAATATCAATAACCTCAGATATGCAGATGACACCACTCTTATGGCAGAAAGTGAAGAGGAACTCAAAAGCCTCTTGATGAAAGTGAAAGAGAGTGAGAAAGTTGGCTTAAAGCTCAACATTCAGAAAATGAAGATCATGGCATCCGGTCCCATCACTTCATGGGGAAACAGTGGAAACAGTGTCAGACTTTTTATTTTTTTGGGCTCCAAAATCACTGCATATGGTGATTACAGCCATGAAGTTAAAAGACGCTTACTCCTTGGAAGAAAAGTTATGACCAACCTAGATAGCATATTGAAAAGCAGAGGCATT
This sequence comes from Bos javanicus, assembly GCF_032452875.1. Lineage (NCBI taxonomy): Eukaryota > Metazoa > Chordata > Mammalia > Artiodactyla > Bovidae > Bos > Bos javanicus. The sequence continues at coordinate 47,189,301 of NC_083872.1, read as the reverse complement.
ACTTTGCCAACAAAGGTCCATCTAGTCAAGGCTATGGTTTTTCCTGTGGTCATGTATGGATGTGAGAGTTGGACTGTGAAGAAAGCTGAGCGCCAAAGAATTGATGCTTTTGAACTGTGTGTTGGAGAAGACTCTTGAGAGTCCCTTGGACTGCAAGGGGGTCCAACCAGTCCATCCTAAAGGAGATCAGCCCTGGGTGTTCTTTGGAAGGAATGATGCTAAAGCTGAAACTCCAGTACTTTGGCCACCTCATGCAAAGAGTTGATTCATTGGAAAAGACCCTGATGCTGGGAGGGATTGGGGGCAGGAGGAGAAGGGGACGACAGAAGATGAGATGGCTGGATGGCATCACCAACTTGATGGACATGAGTCTGAGTGAATTCCGGGAGTTGGTGATGGACAGGGAGGCCTGGCATGCTGTGATTCATGGGGTTGCAAACAGTCAGGCACGACTGAGTGACTGAATTGAACTGAACAACCCTTGAGCTACTGCTCTTCAAGCCTATTCCAAAAGACAATGATGGATAAGTTAGTATAAATGTATACAATGTGTTTTCTCAAAGACCATGGCATTTCACATTTAACTTCAAAATATGGTGGTGAATGGGAAGGTTGGAGGAAGAAACCCCAAAAATATCCATCACACAAGCATCTGCCCCTTCCTCCTTAGCAAAGGCTGATTCTATACCAATCAAGAGGGCATTTTCCCCCTCAGAGTTAGATTGCTACAAACAAACATTTTATCTTATATGTTGACTTCTATTGACTAAGAATATAATCAATCAGTGCTTCAATGTAACATAACTATGTACTCACTTCAAATTCATACTCCAACAGATCCTCAGGCCTTGTTATGCTGCACAGCAGTATGACCAAACTCATCCTCAAATCTCTACGCACAGATAACAATAAAAAAGCCATAAGCCAGAGACACATATACATACTCTTAGCACTTATTCCCAAAACACTTTTTAAATGAAAAACAGAGGTCTTGAAAACTTAAAGTTATAAACAATCTTACTGAACATCAGGAGTTAGACAAGATTTATACTTGAATCAGGTGGAATTTACATTTTTAACTGTGTGGCAGTTCCCCAAAGCACAACCCGTAGATACACCATTCGAATTCAATTACTGCTTAAATACCAGGCTTATTTCAGACATTTGAGAACCATGTTTAGATAAAAGAAAACAGGCTCTGGGTCTTTTATACATGCCACATTCTACCAGACAGGAACATAAAAACATAAATTCTAAATAGTGATTCTTCCATTATGAGTATACAAAATGAAAATAAATTTGTTTCAGACAGGTTAAAAGGCAGTCAGGCTAGCTGCACAGGCAAAAGGAATTTGAGTTCTAACATTGGAAATGAATTCAGCACAGCTGGGCTCTCTAACTCTATTTAAACTACAGCCAACATGGGTGCTAGTCAAAAGTCAATTAAGGCTGACAGCTCCACTTCCAAAAAAGCACTACAACACCAGGTCTGGACCAATAGGAGGAATTCAAAAGAGCCTCATAATAATAATTATTTTTTCATAAAGATAACTATATTCAGAACTCTAGGAGTGTGAAACATTATGGAGAAATCTCTTTATAAATAAATGAAGGCTAAGCATGAAAAAAAATCTTACCAATTTTTCAGAGGATCCTTCTGGCATGTACTACATACTTCCAGGGCTTCTTAACTTAACTTCCAGGGCTAACTTAACTAAGTGCTCAAAACCTGATTTGAACTCCTGGCAACTTATTATGAATGACAATTACTATATGGTGTCAAACGTCTTTGATGTGAAAGGATGTTTTACATATGCATAACATCTGGTTGTGGTATGCTTTAGGTTTATATTTGCTTTCATTAAGCTTTTCTCTTCTACCCAGTTTAGTTAACATTAAAAAAAAAAAAACTAAGATCATGTCATCCAGTCCCATCACTTCATGGAAAATAGAAGGGGAAACAATAACAGATTTTACTTTCATGGACTCCAAAATCACTGCAGATAGTGACTGCAGCCATAAAATTAAAAGATGCTTACTCCTTGGAATAAAAGCTATGACAAACCTAGACAGCATTTTAAAAAGCAGAGACATCACTTTGCTGACAAAGGTCCATCTAGTCAAAGCTATGGTTTTTCCAGTAGTCGTATATGGATGTGAAAGCTGGACAATAAAGAAGGCTGAGAGCTGAAGAATTGATGCTTTTGAATTGTGGTGTTGGAAAAGACTCTTGAGAGTCCCTTGGACAGCAAGGGGATCAAACTAGTTCAACCCTGAATATTCATTGGAAGGACTGATGCTGAAGCTGAAGCTCCAATACTGTGACCACCTGATGCGAAGAGTCAACATTGGAAAAGACTCTGATGCTGGGAAAGACTGACGGCAAAAGGAGAAGGGGGACGCAGAAGTAGAGATGGTTAGACAGCACCACCGACTCAATGGACATGAATTTGAGCAAACTCCAGGAGATAGTGAAGGACAGGGAAGTCTGGCCTGCTGTAGTCCATAGGGTTGCAAAGCGGCGGACACAATTTTGCAACTGAACAACAACAGTTTAATCAACCAGCTGTTATTTCTTACTACTCTTCAGTTGTCTGCCCACACGAGGGTTTCTCCCCACCTCCTTCCTTTCTAACTGACAGCCTCTTACATTGCCCTAAGCTTAGACACCAGTGTTTCTGGTAAGAGCAAACAGATTGACTCATGGTTACAATCCATGATGTTTATGGCATCTGTGGGCCTTTTTCACATACTCTCTGGTTATTAGCCAAGTTCCAGATAATTGCAGAGTAATTGCAGCTCACGCAGAGTCCATCCCATGCCTCATTCTTCTCCAGCAAGGTGTATTATGTGAGCATCAATAGTGCATGGCCAGCCCTCACTCTAGCAAGCTGAAATAGTCTTTAACTCCATGTAACTAGAAAAAGGCTTCCCTGGTGGCTCAGTGGTAAATAATCTACCTCCAACACAGGAGACATGACTTGTATCCCTGGGCAGGAAGATCCCCTGGAGGAGGGCATGGCGACCCACTCCAGGATTCTTGCCTGGAGAATCCCCATGGACAGAGGAGCCTGGTGGCCTAGTCCATCGGGTGGCAGAGTCAGACACAGCTGAAGCAAATGAGAATGCACACAACTAGATAAAGATTCTGCCTCAACCTCAAACACAAACACAAAACACACTATTTACAAACTATGCTTCTTAGTCTGTCAGCTCACTTTCAAGGGAATCTTTCTGAGCCCTGTCCTAGGATCTGTCCCATGAAGATATAAATCTCTATTTTGATCAAAATCTCAGGAAATGAATAAACTATTTGCTCTCAGAGAGAGTGTTTTGGAACTCAATTTAGATGTCCCTTTCATAGGACCCCAGAAGTTGTTACCCATCTGTCCTTTTCAGGTTTAAAGAGAGAGATAAGAAACATGAATTCCACACTCCACCTTGGTGGGAATGTAAATTGGTGCAGTCACTGTGGAGAACAGTATGGAGGTTCCTTAAAAATACTAAAAATAGAGCTACCATATGACCCTGCAATCCCATTCTTGGTCATATATCTGGAGAGACACATGGTCCGAAAGGATACATGCACCACAATGTTCATTGCAGCACTGTTTACAATAGTTAAGACACAGAAGCAACCTAATGTCCATTAACAGATGAATGGATAAAGAAGATGTGGTACAAATACTCTATGAGCTATATTACTCAGCTATTAAAAAGAATGAAATAATGCCATTTGCAGCAAAATGGAGAGACCTAGAGATTGGCCTACTGAGTGAAGTTAAGTCACACAGAGAAGGAAATAGCCTATGATATTGCTTATATTTTGAATCTAAAAAAAAAAAGATACCAACGAATTTATTTACAAAACAGAAACAGACTCACGGACTTATGATTACCAGTGAGGAAGGGTGAGGCAGAGGGATGGTTAGGGAGTTTGGGATTGATAGGTCCACACTGCCGTATTTAAAATGGATATCCAACAAGAACCTACTGAATAGAACAGGGAACTCTGTTCAATATTATGTAACAACCTAAATGGGAAGAGAACTTGAAAAAGAACAGATACAGATACATGTATACATATAACTGAATCACTTTGCTGAATACCTGAAACTAACACAACACTGTTAATCAACTATACTCCAATATAAAATAAAAAGTTTAAAAAATATAAAAAATTTTAAAAAGACACGTGAGTCCCAGTCCAACCACTTACATTCTATGTGCTCCTGGATAGGTAATTCATCTACTTCATCCCTAAGGTATCCTCCACTGTGGAATGGAGATGCCCAATGATGGAGTTAATAAGAGACTTGAAATAATACTCAGAAAGAACTAGCATTCAAAGTATGGTCAGTGAAGGTTGGTTACTATGATGGTTAATTTTATGTGTCAACTTGGCTTGGCCATGGTGCCCAGATACTTGGTCAAACATTCTGAATGTTTTCATGATGATGGTTTTTGGCTGAAAAAACATTGAAATTGGTGAACTTTAAGTAAAGCACCTTCCCCCGCATAATGTACATGGGTGTCATTCACACAGTTGAAGGCCTGACCTTCCCCAGCAAGAGGGAATTCTGCCAACAGACTCCCTCTGGCCTCAAACTGCAGCTCTTCACTGAACCTCCAGCCTACTAGCCTTCACCACCACATTCTGGACTTGCAAAATCTCCAAAATCGTATGACACAATTCCATAATAAATATCAATATCTCTTTCTCTCTCTTCCCCACCAGTCCCCAACATCTCCCTCCTCTGTCATCATATATATATCTGTGTATTGGTTGTTCAGTCATGTCTGACTCTTTGTGACCCTATGGACTGTAGCCCACCAGGTTCTTCTGTCCATGGAATTCTCCAGGCAAGAATATTCAAGTGGGTTGCCATTCCCTTCTCCAGGATCATACATATATGGAGAACCCTAATATGATTACTATCATAATTATTTTTAATCATCATCGCTATTACACTATTCAACCAAATACTCTGGTCATCCTATAATTTCAACTACAAAGGAGATAGGAAGGAAGAAATGCTTAATTAACCTTGAACTTCTTCAAATCAAAAAAGGGCTGGATAATCAATACTCAGCAAAACCAGATATCCAAGTAAATGTCCCACAGTAGTTCCCCTAGCATCCAAGTATGATTTGGTATCAAAATGTCAGTGTGAACCCATTCCTAAGAATTGCAGATAAATTGTAACAACTTTCATATGCCTGTCTCATTTTTATAAGAAATTTTAAGGAAGAAAAGTGACAGCTAAGTAAGACCTGCAATTAGTAAATTAATCATTTTATATGTTTTATTGTTGAATTTATGTTACACTGTAAGCTCCTTCAGAGCATATCCAATGCTTGCATCATTCTAGAAAAATGACAGTGATGTTAACAACATGATTATCCATTTATGACCTACTGATTTTGTAGGCATATGCTTCTGTGATCTGGGCTTTGCTCATAAAACTATCATAAGACGAAACCCCTTTCTCTATGAAAGGTAATAAAATAAATCAGCTTCATGTCTTTGAAATACAGAATTGTTCACAGTCTCTTTCCGTATTTTTTCTTTAGCAAAGGGTCAAAGGATACGGAGAAGGCAATGGCAACCCACTCCAGTACTCTTGCCTGGAAAATCCCAGGGACAGAAGAGCCTGGTAGGCTGCAGTCCATGGGGTCACGCAGAGTCGGACACACCTGAAGCAACTTAGCAGCAGCAGCAGCAGCAAAAGATATCTCCAAACCCTATAATTTTGTTCGATTTCAATTCACAGGATATAAATACTTTTATTTCTCTGCCAGGCATTTTATTTCTTTCCTTGCTCGTTTCTCATGGTTTGTGTGTCCTAAATTTCCAGTCTCCTACCTGGTATTTGGCTTTAAATGTCTTTGTTTCTTCAATTATCAGAAACATAATTCTATGAGAAGACCAGGTTGCAAGTATTTGGGAGACCAGGGCTGAGAATAATTCAGTGGTGAGAACAATTATGGGGGGCATCAGGTTGGAACAGTGAAGTCTGACAGGCAGGGGGTGTACCATGACTGTGATTCGTGAGCATCTGAGTGAAGTCTAAGCAACGGGAGCTGGGACGGAGCGAAGGACAATGGGTTAGACTCTTAAATATGAGTGAGAAGGAAAGAGTCAGTGTTCAGAGGAATGGTCTGGACAGGAACAGAACACATCTTTCAGGCAAGTTGCAAGGAAACCGGCAGAGAAGAGCCTCTTGAGGGACAAATGGACTTGTCCACATGACAGCACAATTTGGAATGACAAAGGATCCCAGGGCAGGGCCATCTGCCCGCTGTCTTGGCTTTAAATGGCCTCACTAGTGTGGGGAGATAAAGGCTAGCAGGTGCACTGTTCACTGACAGAGGCCAAGGCTGGCTCTGCAGGTGCGGGGACGGCCGCCGAGAGGGTGGTCCTCTGGGATCCTTTGCGGGTCTACTGCCATCGCTACAACCGATGCAGCATAGATTCTTCTTTTGGTTTTCAGTCTTTTAAGGACTATGGATTAAATATTCATTTTTACTATACAGAATCATCTCCTGGAGCCTGCTGATGGGAAGAATGGCTAAACACTAGAAAAAAGTCCTAAAGCCTGCTAGGGGAATGTTAGAATCTGAAAACCCTCCCACTTTCACTAAAACTGTCAGTGTCTGGTCTCCAAATATCTTCTTTCTTCTCAAAGGACAAGAGAATTTTGACTACGTTCTTAGTCAAGATCAAAATATATCAGCCACTCTTAAGAGAGATACAGTGGAAAGTGTGGAGGCATAAAGTTAGAGGGTTTTTTGTTTGTTTGTTTGTTTACTCAAAGATCAAAAAAGAAGGTGTATCCCACAGCAAAGGGACAAAGAAGGTGACATGTGGCCTCCAAGCCACCCTGATTTTCTTTTATGCACCCACCACCATCAGAGTGTCACCTTCTTACTCCCTGCCTCTTCTCCCAACATGGAGAGAGTCACGGTGCACTGTCTTTACTCAGAACTGTGCAAGGCCAAACAAAAACCCCATAATCTGGAAAAGAGTTTATAAATTCACTAATAGATTACTGTAAAGTTGGACATATTATTTAGTCATGCCTGCAATATTTGCATATGCAGTAGACACAAAACTTGAAGTTTAAAAAAAGGGGGAGAATCTAATATGGAATTTCAAACTGAATAGATTTTTTTAAAAGCCATTTGGAAGGAATTTAAAGGCATTTCTCAGCCACTGAATTGAAGCAACTTATTTAGAGCCCACTCCAACCACGAATAAGACTGACCCTGTGAGCAACCTTCTGTAATAGAGGGATGAGTTTTAATCTTAAGAGATTTGCCCATTAATTCTGAATCTTCAACTCTAAAAGAACTAGAAAGACACACTAACGCTTAGACAAAAGCTTATGATGCTTCCAATTTCTCCCCAGAGCTATTTCCATGAGTTTGTTCCTGGGGGGACAGGGGTCCTACTGGAGGAGGAGAAACAAGTTAGGGAATTTCTTCAATCAATTATATATCTTTGCAGAAGGAAGCCAAGCCACATTCTCCCAAGAGATTTAACCTAAAGAACTTTTCTCCTAAATTTCACATGTAAATTGCTCCCATCTTGAGAGAACGAGGATTTGCAGATACTAAAGAAGTAAATCAGAAATTAAGCAGCTTGGATTTACCACTTATTGATCTGGTATTATTAAACCTCTCAACTATTTTCTTGCTCACATTCACCTTCTGCAGAAAATTAAAGTGATGACTGTTTTTTTTTCTTCATATAGCTTTTACTAAGTGACTCTACATTTCCCTTCAAAATCTTTGAAATAAAAAGCTCCTGTGAAAACCTAGTACAACTGTTGTCATAATCATAATTACTGTAAAATTCCCATTGATTCCCAGGATGTGTTATGTATCACAATTGCTCTTTATCTCATTCTGCTGTGTTCAAGCTGACAACAGCTACTTCTAATTCTCCTCTAGTGACTGTCACAACGTTTCTGTTTCAGAATTTAAACAGATTCTAATTCAGAGTCATGTACTATACTATTCTACATTCTTTAAAAACCCTCAAAGAATTCTACAACACAATCCATGCCCTAAAGACATTATTTTAAAATGCTTTTTGCATGTACTAATCCAGAAAGAGAGTCTGAACTGGCCAACATCATAATTTTTACTGAGCCCTTCTTACGCACGGAGAGTTTTACATATGTTAGCTCATTTAATCCTCACAACAACCAGATGGTTATTAACCATAACCAGAGGATGGTATTGTAATTATCTCCACTTCAACCACTAGCAAACTGAGTCACAAAGGCATGAAAGACTTGCGTAGGACCACACAGCCCATACATGGCAGGGCCAGAATGTGAATGGAAGCAGGCCACAAAGAACCCACCTGCAATGCAGGAGACCTGGGTTTGATCCCTGGGTTGGGAAGGTCCCCTGGAGAAGGGAACAGCTACCTACTCCAGTACTCTGGCCTGTAGAATTCCATTGACTGTATAGTCCATGGGGTGGCAAAGAGTTGGACACAACTGAGCAACTTTCACTTTCACTTTTCAGGCCATCTCTAGGGTCTGTGCCGTCAACCCTACCTTAGCTCTATCCATAGGAAAAATCAAACAGCATAGAGGCAATGGGGCCTGACTCACTTTGCTGTACAGCAGAAATTAACACAACAATGCAAATCACCTATGCTCCAATAAAAAGCAATTTTTCAAATTTTAAAAAATAATTAGCACCTGAAAAATAAAAAATTATAAAGGAATGTAAGTAAATAAAATATGTTGATTAGGAAAAAATCAAGACATGTCTACACTGGGGAACATGAGTCCTTTTGTTAGATTTCTTTTTTCCTTTAATTAACAAGCAAAATCGTGTTGATCCTGTGTCAGGGAGATAAAGGGGGATAAGGAAAGGGAGCGGGGAGAGAGAGAGAGAGACAGAGGTCCTACTTCAATTTTTGCTGAGTTTTGAGGAAGCAGAAAAATCCAGATCACACTACTGCCTAGAACCCAAATAAGTTGACAGGAAGGGCTGTGTTACTTGAGAAAATGTTCTCTCTGCTGTGTTACTCTTCCATTCCCACAGCCCGTCTGTAACAGGATGAAGCCTTCCTGTAAGGGCCATCATGAAGGCCATGTCCTGATGTTTTAATTCCCTGAGGTAAAAAAGGAGTCCCCTGCCCACAGTGTGGGGGTCTGGGGAGACCAAACTTCACACTGAGAGGAGACAGCTGCAGAAGCCAGTCTGAGACTCCACAGAATTCCCAGGCCATAAGGAATTAGCCTCACGTTACAACTCACAGTTGTACCTCCATTAAGTAAAAGACAGAGAGGAAGATGGCCATGCTGGCTGTGGGCCAGTCCAGACCACTCTGTATGGAGGCAGCGCGCGCACATGACACTTCACACCAGCTGAGAGCTTTGCCCAGGATCACCAACACCAGACAGATGCTGGCATGGCACCAGGGCCAAGGAGAGGGATGCCTGGACACCCTGGTCGAGCCTGAAGAGTGGACTCCTTAGAAAGGGAGCGTGAGCCTGAAACACACACAACTTCCCCAGTTCGGGGATACACATTTTGATGTCTCAAGCACACCCCACTGGTGAGGCTGTCTTTACTCAGCTCTCTGGGAAGGAGAACATTCTGCAGAGAAGCGATGGAGGCAGAGGGGCAGCGGCCACCTGATCATCTGATGAATCTGGAAAGAACCTGAGCTCTCTTCACAGAACTCTGCTTCCTGAATTCAGCTTCCGAGTCAAAGCCAACAAGTCCTCATCTCCTGCCCCGCTGGAAGGGGCAGGAACATGTGCAGGATGGTGCTGAGAGCAGTGGCTATATAGACAGAGGACCTCCATCCTTGGCGCTCCTGTCCATGATGGAATCTCATGTGAAAGAGCAAGTATCCAAGTCACAGGGGTTCTGGTCTACTCAAGACTCTTGGCACTGCTTCAGCTCTCTAGCTCTAGCATGCTGCAGTCCATGGGGTAGCAAAGAGCTGGACATGACTTAGTGACCAAATAACGACAGCAACCTGGCTTTTTGCTCTACAACTAACTCTAACACAACTGAATTTCAGGCTAGTTTTAATAATTCTGAGCCCTGAGTTTTAAATTTTATGGAGCATTTACATAGGTCATAATAAATTCTGATACAACCAAAATATAGAATGTCCTGACCTTTCTCAACATTGTAAGCTGTTATTGATAATATTGATTCATAATTTTAAGTGAAATTTAAATATCTTAATTTTTAATTCAAACCCAGTTTTCAAACACAAAATATAAAAACAATGCCTAAACTTAAGGGACTCTAAAACATTTCAAAACACAAATGAATTACATGAAATAAATCTATGTGTAAGTATGGAACATAATTAAAGTTTACTTAGAATCACAGTAGTGGGATCCTTCACTATAGGAAATAATGCCTGAGTGGAAATTTAAATTCCCTCATCTTACTTTAAAAGAGGAAAAAGAAAAAACACACCATTATCCTAAACAGCCATTTTCAGAATTTTAATTATATTACTGCACTCTCTACGGCATGCAAAATAAGACTAAAGAATTACATTTAGTAATTCTGTTAAATTTGCATTTACCTAATCAAATTGACATTGTGTTGGACTTTTTGATCTGTTGAATGTAAGTTTTTATCTATTCGATACACAATTACTATTCACTACAGAAGTGTTTTAATGAAAGTAGCATCTTACAGGCTTTTAACCATATCAGTAAAACCAAAGATGTTTTAGGAGCTCAATAAAATCACAAATTCTGGTAGTTTTATTTAGGTCTATTAAATTCATAACATAGCTTGGACATAAGTTTCTATTTTCCTATTTAAAGATAGTATTGCAAACATATAATAAAAATGGCAATTAAGTTTACGTATATTTTTCTAACTTAAAAAGCAATATATTTTCATTGTAGAAAATCTAGAACACAGTGAAAAATATAAAGAAAAAATCCACAATCCAATTGCCAGATAACTGTTAATATTTTCATGTACTTTCTTTTAAGCTTTTTTCTATTTATTTTTTATACAATTGAGGTCAAAAGATATACAATTTAATATCTTACTTTTTATGCCTAACATTTAAAGGCAGCATTTCCCATGTTATGCAAATCCTCTTTTTAAAAATCATTTGGCAAAAAGATTTGGTTCACTGCTGTACCCTTAGCACCAAAGCACTGGCTGGCTATTTATCAGATAAATCAATCATCAGATGATTTATCTTACCATTTATAACTACATGACTGTAGCTCTGCATACTTAGGTTGCTCTGAATTTTTCACTATTACAGGTAATGCCATGTATCTTTTTGCATAAAGATTTTCAGGATTTATTTACTTGGTATCAAATTCAAGAAGTTGAATTACTGGGTCAAGTCTTATATAAACAATTTTAAGTCTTCTGATACCTATCATCAAATTGCTTTCTCCAAAGCTGTACCTTTGGAGTATCTATTTCAGCACTCTGTTTGAAAGGGCTTTCCTGCTCTAATAGGTAAAAAGTTATCTCGTGGTAGTTCTACTGTATGTCTTTAATTACCAGTATTGACTATTTCTCCAAATATGTATTAAACATTTGTATTTCCTGTTCTCTGAGCTGCCTAGCCATATTATTTAACAATTTACTCAGTCACTCTGTATTTCTTGCACCAGTAGCTATCTTCTGTTTCCTGATGTTTCCTCTTTTGTCTTCTTTTGGACAAAGCTGGTTCCATTAATTCTTTTCTCTAAACTTTAAAACATGTGTCACATTCACACACAGACATACACACACCCTATTTGACAAAACTGTAAAAATATTGTTGCTTATAACACAATATATACATATTGTAGAAAATACAGAAAATATAAACAGAAAGTCACGGATAAGCACTGTTCAGATTTTAGTATATCTTTCCACACTTTGCTCTATGCTACACCATTTTTAAAAGAACATATGTGCACACTGTATGCACACTGCTTTGCAATTGTTTTTTTACTTAACTCTATTTCACAGACAACTTACCACACCATCAAATGCCCTGCATGGTGTTTTTAATGCTAACAGAGCACTATGGTAGGTGCTAGGTATTGGAACTCATGCCTGTAATAGTCCATTGTAAGTAAGAGCCTGGACTATAAGGGCAAACAGGCATGAGTTCAAATCTTGCCTGCAAAACCCCAATTATGAGACTCAGTTTTTTTAAGCCCTTTGTTCATTGGTAAATGAGGATAACTATTTTCTATGGACTTTATTTAAATTAAATAATACAATTTATAAAGCAACTTAACAGTATGGTAGTAATAGGTATTTAATAATCACTTATCAAATTAACAGGGCTTCCCTGGAGGCGCAGAGGGTGAAGCGTCTACGTGCAATGCAGGAGACCTGGGTTCAGTCCCTGGGTGGGGGAAGATCCCCTGGCGAAGCAAATGGCAACCCACTCCAGTACTCTTGCTTGGAAAACCCCATGGACGGAGAAGCCTGGTGAGCTACAGTCCATGGAGTTGCAAAGAGTTGGACACAACTGAGCGACTTCACTTTCACTTTTCTTTTACTTTTCACTATCAAATTAATGAAGGATCATTAAAACCTTCTTCTATTTTAATTTCCATTTCTTTGCTCGTCTTGTATATTTGGATTTGTACTTCTGTGTGTGTGTGTGTGTCCCCATGTGTGAACATCTGCACGGGTGATTTGTCCTGTGCCAATTCTTCACATCTTTTTTTCATATTTCTACTGTAGTGTTTTCCTTCTTATGGCTTTAAATTCATTTGCTCATTTATTCACTCACTCATTCTTCCAACAATGACTTACTAAAATCTACTATGTACTTATTTTATTAAGGATAGTTAAGTTTTGTCTTTTATGTTGCAAAATGTTCTTTCTAGTGCACAGTTTGCCTTTTAATTTTGTTTATGGTAGGCTTTGATGTATAGAAATATTAAATTTTTATGCACTTATTCTATTTCTTATTTTTTGTAACATGCTTAGAAATTCCTTCTCTATCCTAAGGGAATCCTTTATTATTTGGATTGAAAAACCCTGTTTTAAAAAAAGTCTGAGGTCTGAAATGAAAAAAAATATATATATATAATAATTGGTCTGATATAGAACCACTTTTATAAAATATTTGTTTTACCCTATAATTTGTTTTTCAAAAGCAGGCCTAGTTTACTCATATTTGTGTTTCTGGCATGGAGCACAGCATATTATGACACGTGGTAGGTTGTCAACAAATGCTGAGCTTGCTCAATTAGATAAACTAGAGCAATCAGGAACCAAATGTCGGAATTGAAAGATTTTAATTACAGTGACCCTACAGTACTACAAAGAAAACATCAAGAAAGTTCAAAATCAAACGCAGATGCTCTTCTGTTGCTGAGAGGATAACACCTGCTCTTAACAGTTTTTCAAGCCCCAAATATCACTACTAGTCTAGGGGGTAGCATTTCTCTAAGTGTGCACTGAACTACATTACCCTCCAACAGCGAGTCCTGTGAGCAAATAAATTTGGCACCCACTTCACATTGCTATACCCCTCCTCCTCAGCTCACCCACATACCACAGACACAATGAACTTCTGCACAAAAAACCCTCAGAGAAACTCTGCAGGTACTCATTCTCAAAGGAGACAGAGAGGAAGCTGAGTCGAGTTTGTCCAGGGTGCACAGACAGAAAAGAGGGAACCAGGGAAATGATGGGTCCTAGTCAGTATCCTGGAATTCAGGAGGATCCTGGACAAAGCACATACTGGGGACACAGAAAAAGACCAATGACTGGAAGAGACCCAGACCAGGCAAGAGACACTGAAGGATGTTGTCAGGACATAGGCAGTGTAATGGAATGAGAAAAAAGTTAACATGGAAAACTTTTTTAAAATGTCAAAAAAAGAAAGTAAGCATGGAAGCACCCTGGAAAACCATGCAGCAGGACCCCAAAACAGGAAGCAGGGACGCAGTGAGAGCCTGAAGATGCAACAGAAGGACATGGCAATCATATCATCCCAACCAAGAGCTGGGCTGCACTACAACGTGAAGTGGGATCTCTATGGATGCCACTCATTTGCTTCCAAGACAGCCTGATTATTCAACACTCATTACTAGGAGCAGGACAATGCACTCTGCAGAGGGATTCTTTTTTTAATTTTCCCCTTGATGATCTGTCCGATATGGCAGAAAGAGTTATGTGTGAAAGCTTGGTTGTAGCCAGTACCACGTTCCTGATTTATTTCAGTGATGGGTATCATCCGCCTGGACTAGTACCCTGGCAGCAATTTCTTTGAACCTGTTGTGATAGGACAGAGAGTACCAAGTAGAAGGAGCCATCAGCGAGGACTCTGACAACAAATCAAGTTCCACCAGGCAGGGTTCCCCTGGGAGACTCGGAACCAGGCTAGACAATGAACAGTGTGGGGTCAAAGAGGTACACCTAGGCGTCAGGCAGCTCCTCTGGCTGTAAGTAATGCAAGATCCCAGTGGCAGAAGGAGTCTGGGCTTGCAAAAGCAATCCCTCAGTTCCCAGGTTAGGTCGGCCACAACCTTGCCAGAGAGTGACTCTGCTGTTTCTGCTTTGTTTTTCTGTAACCATATAACTGGAGCATTGAAACAAAATCTAAATCATCACATCATTGCAGGTTCTCTACACTGAAGGATAAGAGTTTATTCGGAACATTTAGTTTATTATCTTGGTTTAATATATCTTGAAAGCCTTGAACTGAACAAAGCTATTCTTCAAATGAAGTCACTGACAAGGAAGAGAACTGGAAATTGTGATTCAAGAGCTTGATGTCAAACCAAACCACATATCAGCAATAAAATAAACAGAGGCATATGGTTTTAAAATCAGTCCTTTCATCCACATATGTATATTCTACAAGTTGCAGGTCCTTAAGTCTGATACAAATTAGTCTAGATGAGCTTCTAGGTTATATTCATAATTAATTTTTCAAATATTTTAACCAATTATTGCTGTTACCAAATATTTATTTTAGCAGGAGAAATTTGTGAATAACCCCCGTCCTCCTCATGAGATCCAAGGATCTCCAAATATCCTGGAACCCACTTTGAAAAGCAATCCTCAGGTAAATTAATCATTCACAATTACAAGAAAACCTGGACTTGTCTTGTATGTGATCTTATAATTAGTACACTCTAGATTTTACTGACACATACTTTTAAACAAGAGACCCAGTTTGATCCCTGGGTCAGGAAATCCCCTTGAGGAGGCATGGCAACCCACTCCAGTATTCTAGCCTGGAGAATCCCATGGGTAGAGGAGCCTGGTGAGCTACAGTTTATAGGGTCACACAGAGTCAGACATGACTGAAGTGACTTAGCATGTACACATTTTTACACCTACTCTTAAAATCTACTACAGCCCTGCAGAGTAGATATTGTTATGGTCTTTTTACAAAGGAAGAAACTGAGATGTCAAATAATTTGTCTAAGACCAAAGAACCAGTTAGTGTAGGAGTCAGTATTCAAATTCAATTCTAACTCTAAAAGCCAAAATCTCTAATTATCCTGCAGTATAATCAGTTTCCTAAATTGTTTTCCCACTATAGAAAGTAAAATTTTGTTCACTGAATATTGTTCCTCATCCACTGCATATACCCCAACTCTAACTGACATGATAAGGAACCCGTGAGGGGCCTTTGATTCATTTGGGTGTCTCCCTTGTGTTAAATGGCCTTCCATTGTGGCTCAGCTGGTAAGGAATCCGCCTGCAATGCAGGAGACCTGGGTTCAATCCCTGGGTTGGGAAGATCCCCTGGAGAAGGAAAAGGCTACCCACTCCAGTATTCTAGCCTGGAGAATTTCATGAACTGTATAGTCCATGGGGTTGCAAAGAGTCAGACACAACTGAGCGACTTTCACTTGAGTTAGTCTGCAGGAGGTATAGCCATTTAGATTAGTCCATCAACAAGTGACTCCTAATGCCTGAGACTTTTCATGCCAGGCATTAAAAATAAATAAATAAATAAGGAAGGAAAAGAATTGATCATTACTCTGATATTTTAATGTTGGGGCATGAGGAGGGAAACCAAGCAAATACTTTGGGAATTTAGAAAGAGATAAAGTAGGATCTTGAGAGGATAAAGAATCACTGATACACAAGCAAATGACAGTTTCCACAGGAAAATTAGTTGCTAAAAAGGTACTTTGTAGGGAGGAACAATTGCATTAAATCGGTTTCCTTTCTCTAGGTATGATTTATGGTCATGATGAAATTTGAGATTATCTCCCATGCAATCAATCATATCTAAAGAAAAAACGTTGCATTATTAATAGTTAAGAGTGCATGTACCTATGAAAACAGCTTAGAATTATATAGGGACTTCCCTGGCAGTCCAGTGGTTAAGATTCCATACTTCCACCGCAGGGGGCATGGGTAAGATCCCGCATGCTGTGCAGTGCAACCAGAAAAAAAAAAATGATGCTATATAATAACACTATATTTTCCTAAAAAAAATAATAATAAATAAATATATATATATATATATTCCCTAATAGGTTTGCTATATAACTATGCAGCCCTTTGGTTTCAGTAATAAACAAGGAAATTGATTAAGTACTACTTCCTGTATTTCACATTAAGAAAAAAAAAACAAATGACATAATAAATTATTCAATTAAAGGCTGTTTTTCATTTTACTCCATTAGAGTACAATGAATTGGCTTAGAAAAAAAAGGGCAAAAACACTAATCTTTACTGGCATGTTAATACACACTTGGTAAAACCAACTGGACTCATCTAGGGGTGGAAGGAAGTTATTTGAAAGATACTGCCTTCAGTTCTCTTTTAAAATCAAGAATGAAAAAAAAAGTATAAATAAGGAAATATGTAAACTACTCAGACTTGTTTTTTAAAAACATCTTGTCCTTGGCATAACTTCTTCAAATGCCACATATAACAAAAACAAAAAATATTTTTTACTTAAAGCAATTGCATGATACAATCCAATGCTAAGTCCTAACATCAGGTGGTAAAAAACACTTTACCCTTGACTTGAACATGGTTTTTGCCTCTAGAGAGAGGAGAACAAATAGACTTATTCCTTTCCTACCATGATTTCTCACAATGCCAACTGACTTATTCATTCATTTTACAAGTGTTAAATATCTACACAGTGCCTTGCACCATGGTAGACGGGGTGGACACAAATAAGACTATGACAGAGCTGCTGACACAACAATCATATTTTAGAACATCAGGAAAAAGATTTTCACTGTAAAATGTTCCTCTGTCATTTTTCTGCTTTACAACACTACTGTACCATCAACAGAGGTATATTCTAGCAGGAAAATGTTTATAGCTTTAAGACATTAAAGAGCACTTTTCAAGAGCCAGTCTACAGATTGCCAGTAATGGAAGGGAAACTCTCTCTCCTCATCTGCCATCCTCCTCCTTCTTCAACCCCAAAGGGGAGACTGGGACTGATATGGCTGTTGTTGTAGTCACCAGGTCACATCCTACTTTTTTTTGTGATCCTATGGACTTAGCCTGCCAGGCTCCTCTGTCCATGGGATTTCCCAGGCAAGAATACTGGAGTGGACTGTCATTTCCTTCTCCAGGGGATCTTCCTGACCCATGGATCGAACCCATGTCTTCTGTGGATTCTTTACTACTGAGCCACCAGGAAATACCTTATGGTACTAAAATTTTTCCTGGTTTCTCTTCCCCTAGAATCAAAATGCATGAAGCTCAAACACATACCCTGCAATCAAAATGTAAATAGGAACATAACTACTCCATCATCTGAAAACCATTCCTCTTGCTTTCTCAGTATCACTGCCTTGGCACCTCTATTCATTCAACAGATATTTACTAAGCACCTACTGGGAGCCAAGTACTCTTTTGTGTGCTGGGGGTGGTACAGTGAAAAAAATTCTGCCCTCAAAAGACACATGTATCCCACTGTTCATTGAAGCACTATTTACAATAGCTAGAACATGGAAGCAACCTAGATGTCCATTAACAAATGGATAAAGAAGTTGTGGTACATATACACAATGGAATATTACTCAGCCATAAAAAGGAACACATTTGAGTCAGTTCTGATGAGGTGGATGAACCTAGAACCTATTATACAGACTAAAGTGAGTCAGAAAGAAAAAGATAAATATAGTGTCCTAACGCACATATAAGGAATCTAGAAAAAATGGTTCTGAAGAATTTATTTACAGGGCAGCAGTGGAGAAACAGACACAGAGAACAGACTTATGGGGAGAGGGGAGGAGAGGGTGAGATGTATGGAGAGAGCAACATGGAAACTTACATTACCATATGTAAAATAGACAGCCAACAGGAATTTGCTGTATGGCTCAGGAAACTCAAACACGGGCTCTGCACCAACCTGGAGGGGTGGGATGGGGAGGGAGATGGGAGAGAGGTTCAAAAGGGAGGGGATATATGTATACCTATGGCTGATTCATGTTGAGGTTTGGCAGAAAACAACAAAATCCTGTAAAGCAATTATCCTTCAGTAAAAATAAATTATATAGTTAATTAACTCATAAAAAAAAAAAAAAACCCTGCCCTCAAACATGCTGGTCTCAGGATGGCTTTACAACAGTCTTAAGAATTAGTGAGTTTTTGGTGATGTGAGTTAGGTCTATTCATATTTACCAAATTCAAATTAAAAGGGAATATTTTTAAACATAAGAGTACACAAGTACACATCCCACTAGCCACCAGGATGAAGATGCTCATCACACGTCACGGAACCTCTGAAAACTACCGAGCCTGAGCACTCACAAGAGCATGAGAGTGCAAGAGGCAGCTAATCTCTAAGCATTGCTATGGAAATAACAGCCTCTCTGAAAGCATCCTAGGGACCCCCAGAGGCCACCAGACCTCACTTTGAGATTTGCCAGTCTAGGGTATGGCCATGTGGCAGATATCACAATTGAAAGAGAGGATACAGGACTGAAAAACGAAGAAACGAGAGGGACAACTTATGTGCATACTGAAATCACAAGAATTATGCTAGAAGTAGGGCTGGAACAAGTAATAGTAAGCCAGGAGTTAATATGGTCAAAGACCACAGAAAGTGACCGCAACAAGGAGGAACCACGGTTTTGTGTGGTCTCATGGCATGATACTCAAAATTCAGGATTTTTAGAAAGGAGGGAGGAATGGTCTGGAAGAAGCAAAGAAGGACAAAGAGGCCCTTCTGCTCCTCCTCCAAGAGTGTGTGGGAGAAAACAGCCACCAACTGAGAGGGCACAGAGGAAGCTATGACTATGTCATCTTCTGTTCAAAAGGAGCAGTTTTCAGACACCTAAAGACGCAATTCATAGGAACATTCCCTAAACCACTGATTCATCTTCTGTTCCTGCCTGTTATGGACTGAATGTCTGTGACTCCTCCCCATGGCCAACCCTGCCAATTCATTTGTTGAAACCCCTTATCCATAGTGTGACTGTAGCTGGAGACAGGGCACCCAAGGAAGTCATTAACATTAAATGAGATCATAAGGGTGGGGCCCTGATCCAACAGGGTTAGTGTCCTTAAAGGAAGAAACGGTAGAGAACTCTCTCCACCCCAACCCCCGATCATGTTCCCACTTGAAGGAAAGGCCATATGAGCACACACAGTGAGGATGCAGCCACTGGAGACACTAGAAGAGAGCTCTCACCAGAAACTGACCAAGCTGACACCGTGATAAGGACTTCTTGCCTCCAGAACTAAGTAAATGCATTTCTGTGCTTTAAGCCTCCCAGCCTGTGATGTTTTGTTATGGCAGCTCAGACAGACTAATACACTGCCCTCCTTCCTTTTTTGTTGACAGTATGAGCAACAGAGGCTGAGAGGGTAAGGATTTTGAGTAAATGCAGTCACTGAAGGCAGAGCCCAGATCACACTTGATAATTTTACATGACTGTTGGTGAAAAAACTGGGACTGCTTTTTGGTAGCAGGGTAAGGACAGAGAGAGAGATAGACAGGGACAGAGATATATCTCAGCATTCAAATTCACTAAAAAGCCAGATGAGGTGCTTCCTTACTTCTTAGAAGATGTGGCACTACAGGTGTCTGATTCCAACCAGGCAAATTTTCATTCTCTCAACTAAAATTATAGCTGGGGGGGCGGGGTGGGGGAGGGTAGTGAAATAGTTACCAAGAGACCAAATTTATATTCCCTTGTTTAAGGTTCTCATTTAATGCAAATATGCCCTGCACAGAAAAGTAAATATTTAAAAAGGAACACTTGAATTTATCTGAAAGTCTAATTTCAAATGCCACTGTCTTTTAATGAACAAACGTGACCCTTAAGAAGAGGGCAAGGTAGACATCCTTATGGTGATCAAAGTTCAGGACATCCGTGCACACATCTGTCTTTTTCAATGGAACCTCTGAATACTAGGAACAAGAGAAATCCTAGCCAACAGAAGGGCATCAAGGAGAACTAGTCACAAGTTACATTCAGGATACACAAACAAATTCATATCTATCACATTATTATCTGAATGTTTACCTACATTAATTTCTATTCTTTTGCTGTTATTTTTAATGTGATAAAGTGAAAGCTACATTTACTAATCTTTTCTCAAATGATGAACTGTACCTACAACAAGATATAAATTCTAATAGTTTATGCTGTCAAACTACCAAATTTTCATATTGTCTGCTATATTTAACAACTGTGAAATGAACACTTTGCCAGTAAAACATATATATTTATTAATTCTAACATTAATTCATATAAAAAGTCTTGACTATACCTAGTGATCTTTCCTAAAGATCTTTACTCAAAATACAAAGTAAATCTTTAAAATACATCAATATCTAACAGAACATGCACACTGTAATTTCACGGCCAGCCATGAGAAGAAATACGTCAGTTCTCACTTTCACACGTTTGCTGATGAAATACAAAGGGCAGATTTCTAATAAAACTATTAGGTGAGAAAGTTTGTGTACAAGGTAGGTTGACAGAAGGTATTGGTCAAAATTACTTGCCAGCTTCAAGCTAAGTTATCTCTGGGTTGTTAGACAGTTCTTCTCTATATGTTTAGATGTTGACATCAGAAGGTAGCAAGAATACCTGACATTCAGATCTTAGGGCCAGGTGCCCACCTAATTATGGCCTACTGGACTCTCCCCCGCTTATCTATTATTCACCTCTCTGACTCCCATCCCTTCCAGTTTTAAGCTTTCAAGTCATTTAAGTCACTCCAGATATCTGAAACAGCAGAGAAAGAAGAAAAAAAGAGAAGAGAGGGACAAAAGATCAGATGGAAGTACTCACTCTCCTGCAAGGATTCAAGACACAGGCCAAGTACAAGAGGAGAGAAAATCTGATGTCTGTTCAGCTTTGAGGACATTAGTGAATACTCTGACCAATGATCCTCTTTGCTAGCATGAAGGTCCCTTACTGGGCACAGGCAGAACTCAAGGTGGCATCGGGACAATACAGTATATACGCAGAGGGTGCCGTAACACAGGGAAGGATGATGGTACCTCCCAACATTCCTCAAACTCCATAAAGTGTCAGGGGAAACTGCTCTGTTCTCTGGCCTCCAGGAGGGATACAGAAATGTTGATAGGACTGCAACCTAGGTTGGGTTTTGACAGAAAGGTCACAAGTTATAAGGATCTTACAACCAGACTCAATGGCAAGGTGCAGGAAGCCCAAATGAGCTGCCAGAATGACATTCAAAGGCCAAATGGGAACAATCTCACTTCAGTGGATACCAGGACACAAGGCCCAGTCACCAAGCATGCCAACTCCAGGGCAGTGGATGCAGTGAGGGTCACACAATGAATAAAATGCCCTTCACCCAGGGCCATGAGGATACTAAGCTTTCCTGTTCATTTAATCGTCATCTTGGAATGAGAAAGGGGAAACCCTTCAGAAATGAAACAATGAAAAAGCCTTTAAACTGAGACTAATGTGCTCTTAATGGACAAAGTCAGGTGTTTTCCATCTTCAGTAGGAATGAGATCTTGAAGGTAAAGTGAAAGCAGCTACAGAAAATAAATTACATTTCATTTGTTAGTTCAGTTCAGTTCAGTCACTCAGTCATGTCCGACTCTGCAACCCCATGAACCGCAGCATGCCAGGCCTCCCTGTCCATCACCAATTCCCAGAGTCCACCCAAACCCATGTCCATTGAGTTGGTGATGCCATCCAACCATCTCATCCTCTGTCATCCCCTTCTCCTCCTGCCCTCAATCATTCCCAGCATCGGGGTCTTTTCAAATGAGTCAGCTCTTTGCATCAGGTGGCCAAAGTATTGGAGTTGCAGCTTCAATATCAGTCCTTCCAATGACCACCCAGGACTGATCTCCTTTAGGATAGACTGGTTGGACTTCCTTGCAGTCCATGGGACTCTCAAGAGTCTTCTCCAACACCACAGTTCTCTTTATAGTCCAACTCTCACATCCATACATGACTACTAGAAAAACCATAGTAAGTCCATTTTCACACATACATACATCCACCTTTCAGAATTCTGCTTCCCAACCCCAGCTACATAAACATATTCTAAACCAGCACTATTCAAAGTAAACCAGTACTGTCCACACAGGCACTGTAGACAGTGCCGGTCAGGAAACTGCTTGTTACCTGTCCACAGTTAGATGAATAGTAAAAATGAGGGTAGGTGTTTAGAAACTCCTGCAGCAATTTGGCATTGCTCCAACATCTAAGTCTGTGATGAATGGGCTCATCTTATTGAACAGGATGCAGTGTGGACAGACTCAGGTAGAGAGTTTCATATGATGCAATCACTCTAGTTCCACACAGACTGGGGGAAATCCAGCCCTTCACCATGAGCAGTCAGAGGTACTAATGTCAGTTCAGTTCAGTTCAGTCACTCAGTCATGTTCAACTCTTTGCAACCCCATGAACTGCAGCACGCCAGGCCTCCCTGTCCATCACCAACTCCCGGAGTCCACCCAAACTCATGTCCATTGAGTTGGTGATGCCATAAGCCATCTCATCCTCTGTCGTCCCCTTCTCTTCCTGCCCTCAATCTTTCCTAGCATCAGGGTCTTTTCAAATGAGTCAGCTCTTCACATCAGGTGGCCAAAGTATTGGAGTTTCAGCTTCAACATCAGTCCTTCCAATGAACACCCAGGAATGATCTCCTTTAGGATGGACTAGTTGGATCTCCTTGCAGTCCAAGGGACTCTCAAGAGTCTTCTCCAACACCACAGTTCAAAAGCATCAATTCTTCAGTGCTCAGCTTTCTTTATAGTCCAACTCCCACATCCATACATGACTACTGGAAAAACCATAGGCTTGACTAGACAGACCTTTGTTGGCAAAGTAATGTCTCTGCTTTTGAATATGCTGTCTAGGTTGGTCATAACTTTCCTTCCAAGGAGTAAGCGTCTTTTAATTTCATGGCTGCAATCACCATCTGCAGTGATTTTGGAGCCCAGAAAAATAAAGTTTGACACTGTTTCCACTGTTTCCCCATCTATTTCCCATGAAGTGATGGGACCAGATGCCATGATCTTCGTTTTCTGAATGTTGAGCTTTAAGCCAACTTTTTCACTCTCCTCTTTCACTTTCATCAAGAGGCTTTTTAGTTCCTCTTCACTTTCTGCCATAAGGGTGGTGTCATCTGCATATCTGAGGTTATTGATATTTCTCCCAGCAATCTTGATTCCAGCTTGTGCTTCATCCAGCCCAGCGTTTCTCATGATGTACTCTGCATATAAGTTAAATAATCAGGGTGACAATATACAGCCTTGACGAACTCCTTTTCCTATTTGGAACCAGTCTGTTATTCCATTTCCAGTTCTAACTGTTGCTTCCTGACCTGCATACAGGTTTCTCAAGAGGCAGGTCAGGTGGTCTGGTATTCCCATCTCTTTCAGAATTTTCCACAGTTGATTGTGATCCACACAGTCAAAGGCTTTGGCATAGTCAATAAAGCAGAAATAGATGTTTTTCCGGAACTCTCTTGCTTTTTCCATGATCCAGCGGATGTTGGCAATTTGGTCTCTGGTTCCTCTGCCTTTTCTAAAACCAGCTTGAACATCTGGAAGTTCACGGTTCACGTACTGCTGAAGCCTGGCTTGGAGAATTTTGAGCACTACTAGCATGTGAGATGAGTGCACTGTAGATCAGCCTAATTCTATCACCAGCTGCACTGCCAATACTGGGCTTGCATTTAGGACCACAACGGCGCAAAAGAGGCCAATGAGAATGGAGGACTTCACAAGAAAATGATGTGCTCATGCCCAAGAAAGACCAGATGACATCAGACTATTAAGACCAATGTTCCATGGGAGTTTAACCAGAGAATAAGTGACGATACTATTTTCCATAGCAGCAAGTACCACACTCATACCACCAGAAGGAATTTTGTTCCAGGCAAATAATATCAAATGGTATGAAATATATGTTCATTTCAAAGACTGATTTTTTCAGTAGTTTTGTTTATATTTCATTTGTAAAATCTGTTTGGGTTTTGTGGTTGCATGAGAGTTATAAGCATCAGGAGTTTACGTGTAGTTTTACATTAATACATATTTAAGTAACGTAACAGAAATAAAGTCTGCAGTGGAGGTCTGCAAGAATTTTCCCTTCTTTAAAAAGATTCCATGCACAATTTCAATTTGAGAAGTAATGGTGTCTTGGGCACTGTGTTAAGGTCAGAAGCCTGGACGGGAGAACAGCAGAAACTGAATAGGGAGTGGTGGCAAGGTGCAGTCAGCATCTGTACTAAACATTTCCAAGCCCACTGGGGAAAGAGGCTGCCTGGAAGAACTGGGCAGCCTGTAAGCATGTGTTGTAATTTAGTTACATCATTTGAGTTATTTTGTTATAAACAGGAGCCTAAGCCGGGAACTTCATAACAGGGTTGAACTTCATTTTGGGAAACTAAGAATTAAGAGAAATATCAATAACCTCAGATATGCAGATGACACCACCCTTATGGCAGAAAGTGAAGAGGAACTAAAAAGCCTCTTGATGAAAGTGAAAGTGGAGAGTGAAAAAGCTGGCTTAAAGCTCAACATTCAGAAAACTAAGATCATGGCATCTGGTCCCATCACTTAAGGGCAAATAGATGGGGAAACAGTGGAAACAGTGTCAAACTTTATTTTGGGGGGCTTCAAAATCACTGCAGTTGGTGACTGCAGCCATGAAATTAAAAGACACTTACTCCTTGGAAGGAATGTTATGACCAACCTAGATAGCATATTCAAAAGCAGAGACATTACTTTGCCAACAAAGGTCTGTCTAGTCAAGGCTATGGTTTTTCCAGTGGTCATGTATGGATGCGAGAGTTGGACTGTGAAGAAAGCCGAGCACCAAAGAATTGATGCTTTTGAACTGTGGTGTTGGAGAAGACTCTTCAGAGTCCCTTGGACTGCAAAGAGATCCAACCAGTCCATCCTAAAGGAGATCAGTCCTGGGTGTTCATTGGAAGGACTGATGTTGAAGCTGAAACTCCAATACTTTCGCCACCTCATACAAAGAGTTGACTCATTGGAAAAGACCCTGATGCTGGGAGGGATTGGGGACAGGAGGAGAAGGGGTCGACAGAGGATGAGATGATGGATGGCATCACTGACTCGATGGACATGAGTTTGAGTGAATTCCGGGAGTTGGTGATGGACAGGGAGGCCTGGCCTGCTGTGATTCATGGGGGTTGCAAAGAGTCGGACACGACTGAGCGACTGAACTGAACTGAAGAATTAAGATTTCTTTAATGAAAGTTTCCAGTTTATGAAACAGAACTTAGGCAAAGAACGCCTCCGGAAATGGCCAACTAATACATGTGATTAAGAATGCCAGTCTTTCAACAACTTCTTCTGTTTGTAATATAACCATGTAGCAATAATGGCTCTGACCCTGTAACAATTTTAGGAGGTCAGTATGCCAAGAATCATCACTACTTTCAGATAAGGAAATGGAGGTTCAGAGGCACGGTCTGTGCCTAGACCAGATAAATAAGAACATGGCCAAGAGAGGACTTTAATCCACTTTCCTAATTTTGAGTCCAGTATTAGAAGTATTTTTAAATTTGATTCACAGAGAATTTTGTTATTTTTAGAAAATAATAATTTTTTAAAACCTCATCCAATTCGGTAAGATAATAACTACCACTTTTCTCTTTTTTGGTTAAAAAATCATTTTAAATTCCAGATCAGTATTAGGAAATAAGTGGGCAGAATAATAATTATTTTTCCTTTAGGATTATACAGTATATGAATTTTATATGATTAGAAGAAAAACTAGTGCATATTAAACTATCATCATGACCCAGCCTGGCACCCAATCACTTTGGTGGTCCTCTATTTTTACTTCATTCTACCAGATTAGACTTACATTTTCCCCCTCCTTTTACATAGACTGTAAAGGAGGGAGTAAAGAAAGGCAACATGTTGTGGAAGGAATACCAGGCTTTGTATCAAGATGCTGGGTCTCAAGCCACAACTGTGAACCTAATCACTACCTCCCACCAGAGACCTATGCCCTCTACATGTCCCTGCGTTCACCTGCTCACCAAGTCCTTCTTCTGAGAATCTCTGCATGGCCTGCAACAAACAGGGCAGTAGCCTCCTACCTGATTCCCACCTCTCCAGTCCCTCATTTTCCTAATCTTTCCTCTTTGCTACCGAGGTGACCTTTCTAAGATGCAAATCTGATCCTTTCACTTCTCTGTTGGAAAGCCTTCAATTAACTTTTCATCCCTGGCTGGATACAATCTGAACTCTGCCACCTGGCATACAAAGACCTTCCAAATCTGGCCATCTCTGGTCTCATCTTCTCCAACTCAGTTTCCCCACCTTGTCATGAAATACATATTCTTATTCTACAGTCCATATGCATGCTCATGTTCTATACTTCAGCCCCTTAAGAAACCAGTAGTGGTTCTTAGAATATTTCATCTCATAATGCCTTGAAACACACTATGCCCCCTGCCTGAAATATCTGTCCTCACATCCCCTCCTAACCTTCTGAACAATCTTTCCCTTCCTTCAAGTCCTTTACCATCTCATCTGTGCCACATCCTTTGAGAGCATTCCAAGAAGCTTCACTCTTCCCACCTGCACTCAGCACATTCAACCCCTCTTCTCTGCTCCCCTAGCATTAATCTGTACAGAAGGAGATAGGCTATCATATCCATGACTCTATATTTAATAATCCCCTTGACAATGGGAACAATGATTCTTCTCATCCTCAGCACCCATCGTGTAATTCGGATGTCAATAAATGTTTTCTAAATGTATGATATGTGGCCTTGGGCACATTTGCCCCTATACCAGAGTTTCTTCTTTTTCATGAGAGGTCAGACTAGAATATATCAAAGACCTTGGCCTCATAGAGCTCTGGTTTTAGCACAACTTTTCACAAAACACTGGGCTTTCTTTATAAACGGTTTATGAAGTTTTTAGAGGATAAAAACATATCATTTCATCATCAGGACACCTTGAGATGTCAAGTTTACAGATCTATACCAAGATATCATAAAAAAATAATACTGGATGCCATTACTGAGCCTTGAATTATATACAAGGAACTGACAGAAATTCACCTACTCTTGTTAATTTCATTTACTCCTCCCATGATGTAGATGTTACCTGTCTTCATTGTGAGAAGTTAAAAGATCACAGAGCTAGGAGGCACTGAAATGGCTTTAAACTTACTGCTGTGTGACTTCAAATATCTTGTTCCCCACCACTGCGCTGGGTGAGGCGAAGGAATCTATCTAGGACACTAGCCTTGTCTCCACATTCTACTCAACAACTGATTTGGTGCTTAACGTTTAATCACTGTTGAAAGGCAGTAAGAAATTCAATCAGGAACATTTTAATCAGCAGATGTACTTAAAGAACTTAACTTTCCCATGAAACTGACAAAACACCCTTTGGCAACTAACCTGTCTAAACAAGTAGATGTCATGAATACGGAATTTTGTACCAATAGATTTTTATACTTACATTTAGGACACCTTTCAATTTAAGAAGAAATAAACTTTCTTAAAAGATAAAACATGAAGTTTAAACTCAGGTTTACTCTTGTGTTTGAACAGCATACTCTGTTAGACATGCTACTTTGTATTACTACTCTTCTTGTATTTTGTATTACTAAACTACTACTGTAATTTAACTGGAAATAAACTGATCAATTCCTAAATGCCTTAAACCATCAGCCATCATACAGCATTTAATAGAACCATTTTAAAACCCATGATATTCAATTTTCAATATCCTTTGCCAAGTTAACTTGATGCTTTTTTCTTCTTGAAAAACCAAACAGGCTGCGACAGAAGAAAGCATTATCTGAAGTCCCTTTGGCCACTTGGCCTTCTGATACATACCAGACTAAGAGTTCAGATGGATGGCTTTAATTAAATAAGATGCTGGCAAACTAGCAAATGCACAGTGGTTATTAACAATATAGTATTAAGAGTTTCCTAGTTCATCAGTTAGGAAAAGTACCTAATTCCTGTTCATTCTTGCCTTCATGGCAAACACTCTGAAAAAAAAGGAAAACTATGTAATATTTCAAGTCCTGTGGGGAAAAGCCATTCATTTACATGAGTTTAAGTTTAATCAAATAATTCCACTTAGAAATATGTTGGCATGCCAATCCTTACAGTTACAGTTAGCAAACCTATCTAGCAAAGTCAGTTTGTCAAAAGTCCAAAATATACTTTGGAAGCTTTTCCACAGTATATATAACTATAAAACTCTTCTTGTGAATTCTTAATGAAATATTTGGTGGCAGTTTATTAAAATTCAGTCCAAAAAACCCATAAGACATTATAATGTTAATATAATGCTAACAACTGTATCTTAGGAAATGTAACAATTTCTTTTTCAAATTATCTTCTTTTTAGAAACTGATGTCCTAAGTCTTGGCTTTGTCACTTTAGGCAAATTTTTTCATTCTCTGGGCATTAATTTGTCCCATTTGAGGAAGTTATAATACCTACCTTACTGGCATATAGTAAGGACGGTACCAAATAATGCTCACGAAATGACAAACACACATGGTCAATGCATAGCAGACTTTCTGTACATTTTGATTTCTTCTCTTTTCCCCATGCCACTCCCTGATCAAAAATCAATTTCAAATTGGACTCTTTTATTAAGTGGTTTATGTGGGGTAGGTAGTCCATCAGTCCTTCCAATGAACAACCCAGAACTGATCTCCTTTAGGATGGACTGGTTGGACCTCCTTGCAGTCCAAGGGACTCTCAAGAGTCTTCTCCAACACCACAGTTCAAAAGCATCAATTCTTCAGCACTCAGCTTTCTAGATCACCAGATCTCCTTGTGATATGGAAAGTGAAACAAACCAAAGATGTAATAAAGGCACACTACCTAGGCCCAAGTGAAACAAGCCGCAGATGTAACAAAGGCACGCTTCGTAAGCCCCCTGTACTTTCACATGGATGTTTTATAAAAACTAATTCTTTATGTCCAAAATGATCGAAATACTCTCATCTGACAAGACAGAAGCAAAACCCCAGACACAATCATTCCTACAAATGTTCAAAGCGAAGTTCTCGGGTTCACTTGTAGACCTTCAAAATTTAAGAGAAGCACAGAAAGGCAAGGGGGAAAGGAGCTATACAAATGCATGCATTTTCCTCTAGAGAATGTTGTACACACACACACACACACACACACACACACACACACTTACTAACCAAATCCACACAAATCAGTAGGGAAGCTACAAGGCAAAAGAAAGGCATCATTAATTACTGAGGCACCTATTCCTTTACATTGAGATATTCCTTCCATTCTTATTACAGATGATCAGCTAATAAGTAGATTAAAACAAAGAATAAATTGCTTAATTTAATTTGATTGGAAGGAATATTCAATAGAATAGGTTTCAGAATCATTTCTCCTCTCCTAAAACATTTACCCAAAGTGTATTAGGTGGTTTCTTAAAGGATTGGGTTTATCAGCTCAGGCAAAAAATCGGGGGGAGGACAGAGAAATGTGTCTTGAATTTTAATAGTACGTGGGTGAATTTTTACCATACATGGGTGAATCTTAACCTGTCATTTTGGAAGTGACTGCATTTACTGCAACAACCCATATGTTACAGTTTCTCTGCTCAGCACTGCATGCAGTAGCAATAGTTTACTCGGTATCATTTTGACAGAGGCATTCAAGATGAACCCAAGTTATGAATGGTGTGTAGGAATGGCTTGAAATTAAAGAGATTGGCCAAACCTCTCTTTGTATGTGACAATACCAAGAGGCAGTTTCCCTAAATCTTTGAATTGAGATTAGCATTTTTTTCAAGAATAATGCTAAAAAATACATGTTCAAGTATGTGGTCCTTAAAGAAGCCAGCAGCCTGTATTAATTTGCATTAAGTTGCAGAAAGAGATTTAGCTAAATAAAATCTACAGGAAAAAAATGTTATGCTAGAGTAGTCTCCATAATGGGATTTTAGAATGTTTAAATGTAAATTGGAGTTGGGGGCCGGGGAAATGAGGAAAGAACAATGGTTCTATGAGCACAACTAACCTTAGAATTTAAAAGATTCTAGAAATCGACTTTTTAGTCAATGTTATTCTCAGACAAAATTTTAAATGTATTTGTTTCCTCCACGCTCATTACTTTCCAAAGCAACCTGACAGTTTAATATTTCTGTTTATATTTGACAAGAACCTAATTCAACACTGTTTGAATCACTTAAAAAGAAAAAAGCTAAATACAATCTGATTTCAAATTCGAATAGAAAACTGCTCATTATTTTACAATAAAATTCTTTCAAAAGGATATGATCATCTCAAGCAACGTCCTCTGACATTTGCATTAGAAATCATGTAGGCAGCTCAGCTTATTCAAATACACACACACACACACCCATGCACACACACACAACTGAAACACAAACATCAGGTGGGAGATTTTAAAAGAAACAAAACACACATATGTGTACATTTCCAATGAAGCAGGACCTCAAAAAGAAATGCCACAACCAAACAAAAACAATACTAATTAGAAAAGCATCGCATAATATAAGCAAGAAGAAACATTTCAAGTGAAAAAAGACACCAAAGTAACAAATGGTCCCTGTTTTCTCCTACTGGAGAAGATAAGGCAGAATATCCAGTCTGACTTCCATTGTTATGTTCTGGAGGAAATTCAGTCTTATCTCCATCCAGCAGACAAGGTGATCATCTTCCAAAGTTTATTTCTAAAAGACATACAGGTACATTTTGTCACAATCCAAAAATCTACCCATTTCAGCATTCTGATAAACCTTGCTGGCAGCACTGCCAGATACATTTAACACCAAGTGCCCTGACTTTTGGTTCAGAGCCCAGGGACTCCATGCCTGACAGAAGGCTTTCATTAGTGCTTTTTAGCTGGTTATAAATTGTTGGTACTACTGTTTGCACCTTTTAAGATACTATCCACGAAGGGAAAAAGCAGAGGTGTTTCTATAGCAGGGGTGTCTTTTTGAGTGGATGAAGAGTAAATTCGGTCACCAGAACGTGTGCTGGAAAATGAATGCATCTCTAATCTCGAATAAGGAAGTGGTTAAAAAGGGATGAATTCCCTGAGTCATTAAACAGGATATAAACCAAAGACAGGTTGTGCCACCTAGAGAAAAACTGAAAAGCGTACATTCGTTCTTCAGTAGTAGGCATTATTTCCAAAGCTGGAAACTTTTGGCATGACCAATAACCAAACCACCCTCCATGCCCACTTATCACTCAGCTGGCTTCAGCTCCACTGACCACTCTGCCTTCTCCACTCACCAGATCGCAACTCCCACCTGCTCTCCCCGCCCACGCACCCAAGCAGCTTCATTTAACCTCAGCACTGACGGCTGCACAGCCCTTGCGGACCCGGCATCCTGAAACCCTTCCAATCCTAAAGCATTTTCCTCGAAGCACTGCAGGCCAGGGTGAGAGGAGCCGAGGAATAAAGCCTGTGGACCATGCCAGCCATCCTCCCGCTGGACGTTAACACAGCCGCGGCGCACACCTCTCTAGCCGCCGGGGGCTAGAGGAAATTCTGGTGCACTCAGTACATCATATCCAGGTTACCGAGCTGAACTCCCCAGCCGACCTCCGCACAATCCAAACACTGTGAAATGACCTCAACAGAACCGAGCCTTAAAGGTGGTCAAAGGCCTTCAACTTTCCTCCGCCGCAAGCCACTTAAAAGCAACGTGCCCAGTACACTGGTCAGGCTGAAGCACAAAAGGTCTCCAGGCCACCTGGCACGGAGAGCCCCTTTTTACGAAGAAAATAGACAGCAATTATGAAAAGCCCGCAGTCCTGCGGTATGAACTTGACAGCGGGGATTGCGCTGGGGCATAACTCTCATTTCCGAGGCATCACTCCCAGCCCCGGACCCTCAGCCTCCGGGGGCAGCTTTCCCCCTCTCGCCCTTCCCCTGCGGAGACATGCGGCAGCGCCCACTTTTCGCCCCCAAGCTCTTCTTCCTCTCCTTGCTGAATTCCCCAGCAACTTTGGGCTTGGCAGTACCATCAAAGCCCAGCCATAGGCCGGGACACCGCCGAGGCGGTCGCGGCAGCGAGGAGGAAAGTTTGAGAAGTCACTTCAAGCACCGCAGGACCGCCCCCGTCCCTCCTCAGCACCCAGCTCACAGACGGCCGCCCGGGGCTCCACGTGCGAGCGGGCCCAGGAGACGCTCTCCAGGTCCCCACAAGTCCTCTCCAGAAAGAAAATCTTTGCACAACCGAAAAGTTCCCCGTTGCAGCACCTCTTTCTTCCCTCTTCCCCCTACCCCCTCCACTCCACACCCTCCCCCCTCCCCATAAAAAATCTATAGAGTTCGCAAGCCGCCGCCCGGACTCGCCCGCGGCCCACGAGGGCGCGGCGCCCCTCCCCCGTCCTCCGCGGACAGGAGGGAG
The DNA here is from genome assembly GCF_032452875.1 of Bos javanicus. NCBI lineage: Eukaryota > Metazoa > Chordata > Mammalia > Artiodactyla > Bovidae > Bos > Bos javanicus. Next base: position 47,156,489 of record NC_083872.1, on the reverse strand, counting down.
GGAGCCCGGGGAGAGGGAGGCACCGGGGCGGCCCCCGGCCCAGACCCCCTCCCCGGCCCTCCTGGCCCGATCGCCCCGCTCACCTCTCTCCTGCTCTTCCGCCTGCAAGCAGATGGGGATATTCTTCTTCCACCCCGGCATGGTGTCTGCTCCCGGGGCTTGCTCTCCGGCTCGCTCCTCCTCGCCCGCTCGTTCTCCGTCTCCCGGGCCGGCCGAGTCACCCCGCGCCTCCCCGCTCGCCCTCCCGGGCTGGCCGCGGCGCTCTCGGGACTGTTCAGTAGGGCTGGGGCACCGAGGCGGCTCCCGGGCGCATCGAGGCGGCGCCGCGCGCCCCGCGCTCGCCGCAAACTCGCCGGCGGCTCCGGGTGGCGGTGGCCGGGCCGGGCGGGCCGGGCCGGGCAGAAGGGGCTGCAGCCGCGGTGGCCGCGGTGTGGCCGGGAGGCCGGGCCGGGGGCGGGGGCGCGTGCAGGCCGAGCGCAGGGACTGCAGAGCCCCCGGGGGTTGGGCGCGGGCGGAGGGAGTGGGCTCGCGCTGTCGCCTCTGTCCCCTCCTCCTCCTCCTTCTTCCCCTTCCTTGTCTCTCCGCCGCCAGCAGGTGGGATTCGGAGCCGCCGCCGCCGCCGTCGCCGCCGCCGCTGCACAAAGCTCCGCGGGCGGCAGGACTGAGGCTGCAAGCTCCCCGGGCGCCTGGCGGCGGAGCCTCCCCCGAGACGCGCGCGAGGCGAGCGGGCACGAAGAGGGCGCGCGCGCTCACACCCTCCGCGCCCCGGGCGGCCGGCCTGCAAGGTACCGAGCTGACGCCCAGCCGAGGCTGCCGAGCCCACGCCGCTCCTCCTCCCAAAGCCCAAACCGGCGGCTCCACCGGCTCCGGCGACGACCTCGCTGAAGTAGGGGGCAGTGTCTCTCCCTCTAGTCCCTCCTCCCGCCGCTCTCCCCCCGCCCGTGCTGTCGCCCCCTCCCCCAAGTTGAGACTTTTCAGCTACAGATTCGCTAACTTTGCCCTCGACTAAGAGAAATCTCAACTTTCGGAGGGTCAGCGCCGGGCCCGGAATACATTCCTGCTGGGGTGGGAAGGATGTGAATAGAGAACCTCCTTTGTTTTAAATGAAGCCGGGAGATTTAATCACAGTCTTTAAGTATCAGAAGGATTTTATGAACAGGTTTTATGATTAGTTTCTTCCCCTTGTCATAGGCTCATAGAATATCCGTGCAAGAATGAATTAGGGGGGAGGGGGCAGCTTTTCGATAGAGCCTGGAAGATTCCGCCCGGACTTGGGAGCGCTGGCTTGTGATTTCAAAAGAACAGTGCTAGGAGGGGCTTCTGACAGTCTTTCTGATGCCACTTGGCAATTGTCTGTCCTGCAGGGTTAGGACATCCATCTGCCCCGAGGCTGGGGTTCTGGCTAGATAACACCTAAGTCTTCACCTCCTGAGTGTCTGATGGGGACTGAAGAATTCGGGGCCCCTGAGGCAATAACTACTGGTTTGTAGTTGCCAGAGACCAACCACTGCACTACTAGGACTCTTTCTGCGGAGCAGTTTATTTTGGCCTCTGAAGGAACTGCAGTTTGTCCTCCCAAATTGAGGACGTTGGCTCTCGACAGACTTCTCTCTCTCTCTCTCCTCGGAGACATAATAATACAGCCAGAGGAAGGTAATAACCACAAAAGACAGAAAGATAGAATCTTTTTTCCCCTGCGGCTGCATAAGCAGTCTTATCAAGCTGGGATGTTTGCTCCTGCTGCTGCCCCCTTGGCTGGGTGGCTGTCTGTCATTACAGAACTGCCAAGCTGCCAAAGACAAGTGGCTGTCACTCCTAAACAAAGGAGAGGCCCAGGCCCAGGCACCTCAGTGAGTAATGGAATTGAAGGGCTAAAGAAGACCAGAGTCAAACCATCCCTGGGGTTATCAGTAGAAATCCTGTCTGAGCTGCTCAAATCTTCCTTCCAGACTCTTTGAGAAGTAAAATCTGGAAAATCAATATGAATGTTGCACCTGTCACCCTTAAATGACCGACTCTCCATCCTGAAATTAACAAGATTCCTTGGGTAGTTTCCTCTTGTCCTACTCTTATTTCAAGATCGAGTCTCAGCAGTCTTATGTGAAGAACAGCATTTGTCATGGATTTTCCCAAAGGGACAATGGAGAAGGAAATGGCAACCCACTCCGCTATGCTTGCCTGAAAAATCCTGTGGACAGAGGAGCCTGGTGGGCAATAGTCCACGGGGTCACAAAGAGTTGGACATGACTTAGCAGCTAAACAACAAAAGGGAAAGCCCTAACCAGAACTGCAAGTCTGTACACAGGCAAAGACTTAGGCTTTGACGACATAGAAATGACTACAGCATTGGCATGCTTGCTTTTTGTTTTAATTGCATGTTATGTAGCATTTTATATGTATGTGGTTGCTCTAACAAGCATAATTCCAGAAGACATACTCAATAAGGTAGGGACTAAACCATATTCTTATATTGCAATCAGTGGTACAGTTATCCTGCCAAGATGAGTGATAGATTACAGTTGCTAGAGAGTTCCTGCTCACAACTGTTAAAATAATAGTATTTTAATTGAGGTAGACAAAATTCCTACTATGTGTTAGACTCTGAGCTAAAAGCCAGAGATATAAGAGGAAATTGTTGTTTAATGGAAGATCAAATTCATACATATTACTTCACAGATTATACAACTGAGACTGGCAAAGAAGCTCTTTAAGAATGGATTCCTATCTTCCCCAACCTCAAAGTACTTATTGTCTCAACTCATATTCAGTAATATCCAGTGCCTTGTATCATCTTTGTATGTACATCTAAGTCATCAGTTGGGCTCTAAGCTCTGCAGGGGGAAATAGGTCTTTTCTCTTTGCATCTCCAGAGCCAGTGATGGTAATGTCTCAGTCAATGATGGTAGATGATAATGGCATTTAACCTCACTTGGGCTACCTTCAGCATGTTATCTAGGGAAAATAGGCCTTGACACTTTGAAATCACTTGGTAATTTCAAACCAAAAAAAAAAACTAAATCATTTAAGACTTGAGGCTGATATATTTTGTTCCATTGCCCAAAGCCACATCATATTCAAAGCATTATATTTAAAAACCTACTCCAAGGAAGTTGCAGTCCTATTGGGACCTTTATGGAAGAGATATCTACCAACCAGTAGGACATAAGATTGGAGAAGGCAATGGCAACCCACTCCAGTACTCTCGCCTGGAAAATCCCGTGGACGGAGGAGCCTGGTAGGCTGCAGTCCATGGGGTCGCTAAGGGTTGGACACGACTGAGCGACTTCACTTTCACTTTTCACTTTCATGCATTGGAGAAGGAAATGGCAACCCACTCCAGTGTTCTTGCCTGGAGAATCCCAGGGACGGGGGAGCCTGGTGGGCTGCAGTCTATGGGGTCGCACAGAGTCGGACACGACTAAAGCGACTTAGCAGTAGCAGCAGCATGATATTTATCAGAAACCACCCTCCATTACAATTGTTTGTGTTCATGTGTTACTTTCTTGCCTGGAGAATCCCAGGGACGGCAGAGCCTGGTGGACTGCCGTCTATGGAGTCGCACAGAGTCAGACACGACTGAAGTGACTTAACAGCAGCAGCAGGACATAAGATATATTATTTTTCTTCTTTTCTAAATTTGAAAGTCAGACTTCAACTACAACTTTGAATTGGCCATAAAGTTCATTTGGGTTTTTCTGTACGATACTGTGGAAAAACATGAACAAACCTTTTGGCCAACCCAGTACAACTGCATTGCCTGTTTCTAGACATCAGCTCACTTACATTAAGAATTTATGCTCCTTTTCTGAACATAATTTCTTCCAAGTTTTCTATGCACTTTCAATAGCTTTGCAGTCTGTGTTTACAGAAATCAAAGGTTAATTTAAATTAATTGTTTTACCTTGACTGGTACACAGTTGAATGCACAGTCCGTAAGACACACTCCTAAACATGGCCTCAGTTGATCTATTTTTCTGTTTACAATTTTCAAAGTAAAGTGAAGAAGAGACGTGTTCTCCCACTACTAGTGCCTCCCTCACCTGGTAGAAAAGAAACACAACCTGTAAGCCAAAGGCTTTAATTTGACTGCTTAATCACTATTTCAAGCTTATGTGGATGCACTCGGTTCATTAAAGAAATTTGGAAATGTGTGTGATGCAGAGAGTACACAGCTGCCCTTCTGTTTCCTTTGTACTCTGACAATTGAGCTTCCAGTCTCCTGCTCACAGGGCCTTTCACACTAACAGAGTGTTACGACTTCTTGGGACTGAATTTCATGAGTTTGAGGAGTCCCCCAGGAGATGTAAAACCCCAGCTGTTATTCTGGATTGGCTCCAGGGCCTAAAAACGGCCACAATATATTTTTTTAATCGTGCATTGACTTTTACGAACACAAACGCTGCATGCTAAACAGCCACCTGAACGTTTCGATACTGCTACCAGAATGCAGCGATTCTTTTCTATTGCATGCAGTGAATGTGAAAACTCTTTTAACACCTGCTATGCACTCCTAGTGGGTACCGAGGATTCTTTTAGATGTTGTTAACTCACTTTTAGCTGCAAAACCCTCTTTGAACGTTTAAAATGAAAGAGGAAGATTCCTTGGCTAGTTTATCTTCCTAGGGAAAAAAACAGGGCAGAAAGCAAACAGAATGAATCCAGGTGGATATTACTATAAAATCTTCAATTAGGAGAACGTTATGGGGAAAGGGGAAATGGGCAAGAAGCAGCAGCTCTAACATGAGTAATTTAAGTAAGGCACATGTGAAAGCCAAATCAAAGTTCATTCACAAAAAACTTTAGAATGTATTTTTAAATGACAGTATGGGCTTCCCTTGTAGCTCAGTCAGTAAAGAATCTACCTGCAGTACGGGAGACCGGGGTTCAATCCCTGGGTTGGGAAGATCCCCTGGAGAAGGAAATGGCAACCCACTCCAGTATCTTTGCCTGGAAAATCTCATGGACACAGGAGCCTGGTGGGCTGCAGTCCATAGGGTTGCAAAGAGTTGGCCACAACTGAGCAGCTAACACTTATGGGTCTCAGCGTTTGCAACTATTAGTCGTTAATCTTATGTGTCACCTTGACTAGACTACTGGATGCCCAGATATTTGGTCAAACATTATTTCAGGTATGTCTGTGAGTGTGTTTTGGATGAGGTTAGTGTTTAAATCCATGGACTGAGTAAAGCAGATGGCCCTCAGCTAATCAGCTGAAGGCCTGAAATAGACAAAAAGGCTGACCATCCCCAGAGTAAGAGAGAATTCCCTCCCACCTGACATTCTTTGAAGTAGGACCTCAGATTTTTCCTGTCCTTGGACTCAGACTGAAACTTCACCTCTATCTGAATCTCAAGCCTCCCAGTCTTTGGACAGGAATTGCATCATTGGTTCTTCTGGTCCTCAGGCCTTTGGACTCGGACTAGAACTATAGCATCAGCTCTGCTGGGTCACCGACTTGCTGACTGCACGTCTTGGGACTTGTCACCTTCCCTAAGTACATAAGCCACTTCCTTAGACTAAATCTCTTTATAAACACAAACATACAGGGATATACACACAGAGACACACATACATACACACAGACACAAAAACACACACACATACCCACATACTTACATATACACACAGACACACACATACCCCCTACGATTCTGTTTCTCTGGAGAAACCTAATACAGAGATCTAGGTTCAACTCTTGCCTCTACCATGTAATAGCTCTATGCTGCTGCTGCTGCTAAGTCGCTTCAGTCGTGTACAACTCTGTGCGACCCCATAGACAGCAGCCCACCAGGCTCCCCCATCCCTGGGATTCTCCAGGCAAGAACACTGGAGTGGATTGCCATTTCCTTCTCCAATACCTGAAAGTGAAAAGTGAAAGTGAAGTCACTCAGTCGTGTCCGACTCTTAGCGACCCCATGGACTGCAGCCTACCAGGCTCCTCTGTCCATGGGAGTTTCCAGGCAAGAGTACTGGAGTGGGTTGCCATTGCCTTCTCCGTAACTCAGGGCAATTTATTTAACCTTTGTGTTCCTGCATGTTTGAAATGTAATACCTATATGGCAATGTGATGGTGAGGATTAAATGAGCTGATACTTAGACACTTAGCACAGCACTTAAAATGTAGTTAATTATAGTTGGAAAAATAGGAATACATTGGTTAAAAAAGAAGTTATGGAAAGCAAACTCTTGAGATTTGTGGGCTCAGCTTCAAAGAGTAGAAGAACTCTCTGAAATGGTATGTAAATTTTTGTATGTATGTTTATGATTCCATCCTCCCACACCTCCTTGCCACACAGGCACATACACACTTGGGGATACAATAACATCTATAGTTCCTATCAAGTTCTCACAGGAATGTCTAATCCAAAAAAGAGAATAAAGGTCCCTGAAAAGAATGAGAGGAAGACTCCATAATAGAATTAACTTTTGGTTTTGCTAAAGAAAAGCACTGATTCAAAAGAGATTCTTTTTCCTAAATTAGCTTTAGGATTATGACACTGAAACTCCCATCTTCTCTTTCCCTTCGCATTCAAACTTTTCACAAAGTCATCCATTCTGCTGACACCCAAGTTTGCAGTTCTGATTCACTCCTAAACTAATACCAATTTCTCTCTGAAAAAAAGGCATCATCATCACTTCAGGCCCGTAGGGCGAAAACCAGAGGAATATTTGACTCCGTCCCAAATCCCTAGTTGGTTAACAAGTTCTTTCAAATCTACCTTTGAAATTATTCTTGGATCTCTCTCCTTCCTTTCCATAAACATTGCCCTGATTCTTGCCACTATTATCGCTCAACTGGACAATCCCCATAGTCTCCTTCGTGTTTACTTCTTCAGCCTCTCCTTGCTCCAAATAATACTGCTACCAACTTTGTGGCTTCGCTTTGAGTAAAATGACCTACTTTCTTTCTGCTGTCTCAAGTCTTCCAACAATTCTTCATATCTATTTCAGTTTGTCTTCAGCCACAACTGCTCCCCACATATGCTTGCCCTACCTTCCTTCCTTCCTTTCTCCTTTCCTTTCTTCCCTCCCTCCCCTCCTTCCTTTCTTGAACTGCCCCCGGTAGCCCTCTCTTCTTTGCATCACTTCCATTCGCTAAACATATCATCTGCAAACATATCTTTGCTCATTAGAACTAAAAGAGTTTGCGTTTCTGAGATTAAGAGAAGTTGCCTTACAACTAGTATGTGCTGTGGACATAATTTGAACCCAGGGGTATTGGGCCCTAGAGTTTATTATCTTTCCACCCACCATGTAACTATGCACTTTCATTTCAATTCAAAGCAATATTGTTTGTATCTTTCAAGGTCCATTCATATTCTACTTCTTCTTTGGATCTTGATTTCTCTAAGTTCCCAACCCCCTTGTGTTATCATATTTTCCTGGTAATAGTGTTTACTTGCAAGTTATGTTGTGTAAGTCTAATCTATCTTATTGTACTCTAAGTTTTTATAGGGAAGTATATGTTAGGCAAGTTAATTCTGGAGTAAAGTAGTCCAGGTTCAAATCCATCTGTGTGGTTCTTGGTAATTACTTTCTTCTCCCTGTCTTTGTTTCCTTATCTATAAAATAAAGATAATAATAAAACCAATCTCATACTGTTGTTGGATGGATTAAATGAGTTAGTGCATGTCAAGCATTTAGACCAGTACTTGGCATAAAGGAAGAAATGAATTTCCATTGTTATTATTATTATTATTATCATTATAGGGTGAGAAATGTGGCTTATTCTTCTTGGCATTACTGCAAGCATCAAATACTGCACCTCGTAATGTGCACCCAATGGATGCTTGCTGAAAAGATGAATATTAAAAATAGCTTTCATTTCCTAAATAAGTCTCCAATGATCATGAAGACCTGGACCGTAAATGTGCTAGTAATGGAAATTTTACTTATTTCAACAAGGCTTGACAATATTTCTAGAAGAAATCTTTTAGGTCAGAATGGAGAGTAATGACTTTTTATCATTTTTACTATTATTATGAAAAAAGCCAACATATGTAATCTAATGGAGGACTAGACATAAATAAGCATTTCATCAAGAAAATTAAATAGATTCGTCCTACCTTCATGACAAAAATCTTCTAATAATAAATTCAGGTTTAGCCCCCTGAGTATCTAAAAAATTAGAGCAGTGAGGTGATTAAGGAAACTGCAGAGGGAAAATTAAGGTAGCTAGCAAAAAAAAAAAAAAGATAGCTAGCTACATCTAGTATAATTTGGCTAAGTGATAACTAAGAACTCTCTTGGTTAAAATTCATGGATTTAGGAAAGGAGTGAGAGTTGGACCATAAAGAAATCTGAACGCCAAAGAATTGATGCTTCTGCACTGTGGTGTTGGAGAAAACTCTTGAGAGTCCCTTGGACTGCATGGAGATCCAAAGGAAATCATTCTAAAGGAAATCATTCCTGAATATTCATTGGAAAGACTGATGCTGAAGCTGAAGCTCCAATACTTTGGCCACCTGATGTGAAGAATTGACTCATTGGAAAAGACCTTGATGCTGGGAAAGAGTGAAGGCAGGAGGAGAAGGGGATGACAGAGGATGAGATGTTTGGATGGCATCACTGACACGATGGACATGAATTTGAGCTAGCTCCGGGAGTTGATGATGGACAGGGAAGCCTGGTGTGCTTCAGTCCATGGGGTCGCAAAGAGTTGGACATGTCTGAACGACTGAACTGAACTGAGGAAAGGAGTAAATACCAAAACGAGAAAGAAATTATTTATCATGCTGGCAGGTGATAAGTAAAAATAAAAGAAATGTAAGGAAAGAGTAGGTTGATTAAGAGGCAAGCTTTAACTTGTACATACTGCTGGTGAATAGAGAATAGCAGTGGTTAGCAAACGCTGTGTGCCTGCATAGTCTAGTAGTTAGTGTACAGATTGATTACATTTTAGAAAGTCATTTTAGAAAGCAATTTGACAATGTATAGGAAGTGCAAACTGCATATCATTTTGCCTAGTTAGGCAAACTTAGAACTCTGTCTTAAGGAAATTATCAAAGATGTGGACAACGGTTTACACTCAAAGATGTTTATCATATTTTAATTTATGATGGCAAAAAAATCGGAGAGGTCCTGAATGTGCAATAATAGGGAGTTGTTTACATAAATTATATTGAATGCTGTATAGCTCTTAAATATCATTAATTTTTTTAAAAGATCATTAATTTAAAAGGTAGCAATAAGTTCTAATGATATAAAGTTCAGCAAAAAAGAAGGTGCATATACCATATTTTATAGATTCTAAGAGGCATGTGTGTGCTCAGTTGCTCATTCATGTCTAACTCTGTAACCTCATGGACTGTAGCCTGGGAAGCCCCTCTGTCCATGGAATTTTCCTGGCAAGAATACTGGAGTGGGTTGCCACTTCATACTCCAGGGAATCTTCCAAACCCAGGGATTAAACCCATGTCTCTTGTGTCTCCTGCATTGGCAGGCAGATTCTTTATCATTGAGCCAACAGGGAAGCCCTCTAAGATGCATAGTTTTTTTGTATTTTTACATATCTAAGGTCATTGTGTTTCTTAAAGTTTCATTGCTTGTACGTGTATATTAAAACTTACAGCTAGGGGATACCAACTTAAAGGCATGTTCTAGAACAGTTTCAAAAAATGCTGCATCACCAATAGGCTAGCAGAAACAGAAGATAACGGTGTAAAAAAATACAAATATTAAAAAGTCTGAATCACAGGGTGAATCATGAGTTGGTGTTTGAATATTAAAAAGTTTTAGAATACCTAGCCAATCAATTTCACTTATTTTTATTTATATAAGATCAAAATATTTGAAAGAAACCTATGTGTAGAGGATTTTTTCAACAAGTATAAAATAATAATCCTAAATCGTTAAGCATTGCGTCATTTTATCAGCAATTTCTCTTGTTTCTTAATAGTACATAAAATAGAAGTCCTTATAATACAATAGGTGTGGCCTACTACATTAATGAAAAATAATACTTACATATAGTGTAAATCTAGCTTTTTTAGAGGAGACTAGCTGTGTCAAAATATGTTCTCTCTGGATATTAGCATTAATCTGTGAATTTTATTCTCTTTTTATACATTTTTTTTCTAAAGGGCAATATTACATTTTAAATAGGGAAATATTAGTAAATACTATTTTAAAAAACAATGATGAAAGCAAATGGTTGAAGATAAAATTTTTTTTCCAGTTACTCTGGAATTGGAATATCTATCAGCAATTCTATAGCAAATAAGCCAAAAAATTGTATTTGAGAAGTTTGGGTTTCATTTTCTCTTCTGCCAGCCTAGCCATTTACAAACAGTTTGAGTTTTCTAGAATTTTCCTATTCTCATGTGTAAGAAATACCCAATAATGCTCACTCACCTACTTCAAAGTAGCAGGGAGTGAACATCCAGAATGAAACAAATAGATCATATCATAATTACAGTGAATCCTAGCAAAGAACATGAACAAGGCATTTTGTGAAGGCAAATCTAGCTCTCCTTTAACTTATCATTAAGCAGCATCCGTCTCTGTGCTAGCTGTGGGGTCCAGACCAGCCAATCTACTGCAATCCCCAGGAACACCAACCTCAGATCAGTTTCTGTCTTATGTACCAAAAGACATTAAAAAAAAAAAATGCCTCTTAGCGATTTGTAAGCTTCTTTATTTTTACAACCCGAAAATTTTAGTCTCAGCGTTGAATGCAAAGTGCCTGACACATATGTATTATGCATGTATGAGCATTTGTTTATATTCTCTTTGACTTTTAAAAATCTGTTCAATGAGCCTTTTTATTCCATACTTATTATATACGATGTTTCATTAAGATCCATGGATAGAGTTGCTCCTAGTTTATATTTACATTATTTAAGCCCTGCAAGTGATATTTGCTACTGGTTATGTAAATGGAAAATAACTTCCGAGATTTATGACATGATTTTCCTTCTTGTGCTTGGTGACTGGGTTGCCTCCTGCTTTTTATTTATGCCCTGAATGAAAATCAGCCCTTCCTTTTGCCCACCCACAAAGTAGCCTAAGCTTTAAGAAACAGTGCGACTGGAAATGAAGGCCGGGGTAGACATAACTGCACTTAGCTCAGAATGACAATAGCTTCCTCCTAGAAACCATGAGGCAGTTCAGCTTCCAAGAAGAAATACCAGCCTGCTTTCTGGAAGTGAAGGAGCAAGAAGTCCCAGAGCTTGACCTAGAAGCTACCCAAGCCCTGTATTTGCAGTCAGCCCTAGAGGACTTCAGAAAGGGCCTCTACTCTGGAAATGCTTATAGATGATTAAACGGCAGACAAAGGAAGTGTTTTAGTTTCTGAAGGAACAATAGACTAGGTGAACACCAAAAAATGGGACTGTCTACAGCCACCTTGAAGTCTAATGAGAAGTAGCAAATTGCAAATCAGTCTGTTGGGACTGTTGTGTGTGAGAGAAATATCTCCTCCATGTGATCCTTGCAAAAAGAGAAAAGTGTAAAGAAGATAAAGATGTTTCAAAACAACCCCTCTCAGTTCACTGTTATTAAATGAGCATTATTACATGATAATCCAAATGAAGCCAGAAACAGCAAATCAGAAAACTAAACTAAAGCTAGAATGAAAACAGAACTACCCCTACGTGAAACGACATGATGGCATCCTCTCAGGATCACAGCTGATCTTTTCAGCCCCCAAACAAAGTGAATTTTATCAAACCAGCAACACCATTGAACTTGTACTTCAACAAAGTACAGTCGACATGCTACTAGTGAAACATTGACAAGACTATCATTTTGTTCATTAGTTCTATTTTAAACTCATTTCACAATTTCGATAACTAGTGTTTTATTCTTCCTAGTCATATTCAGAGCAGCCTGAAAGAAATTCTACTCTGAGGCTGCCCCTAACTTTTGAAATTCTGACCTTTCTCAGCATCCACTTTTCCATCACTATTCTTTTTATCCGTGGAGACTTCCATATTGTCACTTCAAAACACAGACCTTACCTCAAAACACAGTCATCTCCAGACTACACCTGTCTCAATTGTGAGCTCTGCTTTCTAACTCACAATTGACAAATCTGATAAACAAATCCATGCTACTGTGCTAACGTACTATCAGTCACTACTGTGCAAAGGAAAGCATGCTGGTTTCCTATCCTCTTTTCCCTTCTAGGAATTTTTCCTGGGGCCTTTTATTTTATTTTATTTTAATTTTTAATTTTTTAATTTTTATTTTTTTTCCTGGGGCCTTTTAAAGAATGCCTTATTTCAGTAACATGGGGACAGACCTGGAGAATATGATACTAAGGGAAGTCAGTCAGACAGAGAAAGACAAATATTATATGATATCATTTATATGTGGAATCCAAGCAATATGATACAAATGAACTTATTTACAACAGAGAAACAGACTCACAGACATAGAAAACAAAGTTATGGTTACCAAAGAGAAAGGGGGAAGGGATAAATTGGAGTATGAAATTAATAGATGCACACTACTATATATAAAATATAAAAATAAGGATTTACAGTATAGCACGGGGAACTGTATTCAATATATAATAATAAACTATTATAGTGTAAAAGAATAAAAAAGTATAAATATATACATATATATAATCAAATCATTTTTCTGTATAGCTGAAACTAACACAATATTGTTAATCATTTATACTTCAATAAAAAAAGAAAAAAGATTGACTCATCTCAAAGAGGTAGTGTTAGCAGTGTGAATTTTAGGTAAGATATGAGACTTACGGGGGAAAAAACCAGAAAGCCCTTTGGATATTCTTCAACTCAGAACACAGAGGGATGGTGTCACAAGGATTGTAGCTGATGCATTCGACTATTATATTATGGATGATTCTGCAACAGTTCTGTCTGGAGCTGCAGAGCAGTGGATTCAGCATTAGGTTAAATCCTAGAAAGCCATGTAAAGTGACTTGCATTTTCATGTCTATACCAAAGGTTAAAACATTTGAACTCTCTATTTAATTGGCATATATTTAAACTTTTCTCACAATGGTAAAAGAAAGGCTTTAGGCATTAAGCTGCTGCTGTGTAGATCCTAAATGTCTGAAAAATTCATTAAAATAGCACTTGAATTTTGACAGAGTTGAACTACTGGGAAAATTAATTGATTGTTTCTTACCCGATTTGGAGAAGTCATTAAGGTTTTTATGGTTTATGGAAAATTGAGAACTGAAGCACACTGAAATCAATATGTTATCTGATGTACAGAGAAAATGACACTTTAGATGAAAGAAAGCATAAGCAACTCCTTGGAGCTTTTTCTTCTTGTCTCCTGATTCGACAAGCGTATTTACATAGAGCTTCTATATTTACTTGTATTCAAAGTCCTTAGTCAGTCATTTCATTGTGTTGTACATTGTGAAGACAGAATAATGAAGTCTGAGAAATGAATCACTGCATTTTATAATCTGTTCTTTTCTGGCTATTTCAAAAAAAATATTAGGGGCATAATGCAAAACATCAGAAATATTCATATAGGTCTCTGCATTTTGTAATGAATTTTAACAAGAAATTTTTAATTGGGCTTACATGATGGGGGCGATGGAAAATACTTCAAATATTCTGTATTGTGTTTATATGCATTTTGGATAAAACTATCATGATTTGTAGAAATAATGAGCAATGAATTGGATACTGGCTGATGCTACAGGTAAGAATTTAGGAGCTCATGCTGTAAAATTAAACTAGACTTAGAAAAAAAAAAAAGGACTGGTAAGGGGAATATCACCATGTAATTTGTCTTTAGTTTATTTCATCTTTGAAATATGTTCTCTCTGATATACATACCAGTAATCCTGGAGGTAGGAGGGGGAAAGTCGGCCTTGCTTTGTTTTTGCAAATGCTGAATGGGTTGAGGATTTTAAGAATAGGTACTTTTACATTTATCTACTTCCACCATCTCTGTTCCAGAAAGAAAATGATACTTTCCTTTTTGAATATTCATTGATGCTTCTAAACTCCTTAAGCCTCAGACTGACCCTTTCCTTCCTAAAATCACTTCCAATTCCCCATGCTTCTACACAGTCCTATCCACAGTGGATCACGGCAGCATGTGATATGGAAGGGAACTCGTAAAAGTGTGTTTAGTGATAAAATACTTGCTAACATCAGCCTTATCTCAGAAGCACATAGCAAATAAAGTAGCCTTATATGTAGTTTATTGGTTATGTTGGTTATATTGGTTATGTTGGATACCTGAACACCAAGATGGCTGTGTAGTAAGACTTTACCCTGCTGCAGCTGCTGCTAAGTCGCTTCAGTCGTGTCCGACTCTGTGCGACCCCAGATATGGCAGCCCACCAGGCTCCCCCATCCCTGGGATTCTCCAGGCAAGAACACTGGAGTGGGTTGCCATTTCCTCCTCCAATGCATGAAAGTGAAAAGTGAAAGTGAAGTCGCTCAGTCGTGTCCAACTCAGTGACCTCATAGACTGCAGCCTTCCAGGCTCCTCTGTCCATGGGATTCTCCAGGCAAGAGTACTGGAGTGGGGTGCCATTGCCTTCTCCAATGCATGAAAGTGAAAAGTGAAAGTGAAGTCGCTCAGTCGTGTCCGACTCAGCGACCTCATAGACTGTAGCCTTCATCCATCCAGAGTACTGGAGTGGGGTGCCATTGCCTTCTCCAAGACTTCACCCTAGACCAGGTATTTTGAGGTAATCAAGTAATTGCATAACTGTGTTCTCATTACATTAGCATTTGATACTTGACATGTTCAGTATTCCCTGGAGAAGGGAAAGGCCACCCGCTCCAGTATTCTGGCCTGGAGAATTCCATGGACTTGTGTAGTCCATAGAGTCACAAAGAATTGGACATGACTGAGAGACTTTCACTTCATTTCACTTCATGTTCAGTATTCACTTATTTATAGTTTCATACTTTACCCAATTGGGTTAACCATTGTTTTCACTATTCGGAAATCAAAAATCCCTAGGGAATATACCATGACTAGAGAACTCTTTAAATACCCTTTATTAAACTGTATTCCAAACTTCTTTCTTTGGCAGTTTTATTAATAAAGTCTGTGGAAAATCATTAATTCATTAAGAAATAAGTGCCCATCCAAATGAAACCAGGATGCCTGTTTGTCAGCATCTCATGGTTGTCAGTCTGGTGTACAGCCCTTTACCTGGTCTTTACACTGTCAGCTTGTGAGTGACTAACCCCTGCCTTTTCCACAGCCAATTTATCCTCTTATTTGTTCCCATGATAAGCATCTCTGAACATGTTTGAATAACTTGCTCAGAGGAAGGCTTTCTGTCGTAGCAGAAGGCTAGCAATTTTTATTGTCTCAATTGTTGCTCATGAGAATATAATTTATTAAACTTTATCTACTAAACCAAGATTAAGAATTTCTCTGAAATTAAAAAAATAAATAAATAAAATAAAATAAAAAATAAATAAATAAAAAAAAAAAGAATTTCTCATTCATGTTTATACTACTGTTATAGATTTATTAAGACACCAAAAAGAAAAGAAATCTTTTCAAAAGACTCATTATAGCATATATTCTCTAAAAGGGGAAAACTGTTAACCAAAGTATAGATTGGGGTCAAGAGCTTTGTGTTATTATGGTTTTCCCATCTGATCTGTTCAGTGATCCCAATCATTTGACATAAGCACCAACCAGTGCTCTTTTCTGAGCAGTAATTTTTTTTTATTCTTGCCTCTGAGTTTAATCCTACAGACTCTGAGACCACTGTGGTGTTTTTCTTTCTTCTCTTACTGAGATTACACTTCCCACGCCTAGAAAGAGAACCTTTGGGTCAAGGTGGCATGATCTCTGTGAAGTTCACATTAAAACATACCTGAGGTATGTAAAACATTAACTTAATAACATCATGACATAATCAGAGATTGATTTTTTGCATTTTGACCAACTAGCAAGCTTGTTGGTAGAAATTGCTTGGAGATTATGGAGACAGAAGAAACCAGATGGGGAGTTGGCCTTTGGAAGGCAGACTTAGTGTGTAAAGGCGGAAAGGGTCCCTGGACAATAGGCAGGGAGACACTGCCCAACTAGGAGACGGGGAGTCAGCCAATGCTGAAGGGCCACTCCAGAGACTAACCCCATCCATCACAATTCTGAGACTACTGTTTCCAAGCAGCTCTTTAAATAAAATATCCAGTCTGCAGCAAAAAGGGCAAAATATATTCACTACAACATTACAACTTTCCTGAGAAGTATTTTTCCCCCAGCTCCAGAGGTTTTGTTTTGTTTTGTTTTTGCAGCTTTGGAGTTGATTTCAATTCTGATAGCAATATCAGTAGACTGCCTGACTTCTAATCGGATAAAAATCATTGGTATTTGCCAGAACCAACATCAGGGGGAACATCATCAACCTGCTCTCCCTTGATCCACTCTGAAGGCACTGATGAGTAAGAAGCCTTTATACTCTCAGGCTCCTTCAAAGTGCAGACAGTGAGAAAGATGGAAAACACAGTAACCCTCATGGGTGGGCAGATAAACTTAAGGAATCAAGGACAACCAATAGCTACCTCACACCAGTCCCATTTGAAATTCTTTCCTATAACAGGTCATCTTTTTTTTTTAATTGGAAAAACTTGAAGATGAAAAATAGAAATTTAAGAATAGCGAGTTCACATTAAATGTGTAAATAGGGTAGAAAGAGTAACACAGTGGTCAACAGGATAGAATTCAACAGAACTGCAATGGAATCCCAGTTCTATCACATACTGTCTATGTAAACTTGAGCAACCTTATTGAGATTCTGTTTTTCTGCTGTAAAATGGGGCTAGTAACAGTACTTATACTTTGGGGAATATAATAAGTACCCCATAAGTTAGCTGTTACTAATTTTTTAATTAGATGATACTAGTAAATTCTACTAGAATTTACTTCCGTGATTTAAAGGTTTTAAACATTGCAGTTATAGAGACAGCTACCATGGAACAGTTTAACAAATAAGTTATAATCAAGGAACCATATGTCTACAAGGCATTTAGTGCTGGGACAGTTGCTTTATGAATACAAAAGAAATATAATTCCTATTTTTTTCCTTTATATGATATACCTCTTTGTTAGAGAGATAGACTAACTTGTGAATTTCTGTACTATTTATTTAAAAGCTCAGTTTTGGTACAGATGATTATGAAATTACATGTAAAACAATCATGCAACATAGTCCTTAGTCTTCCAAAGCCTCAAAACAATTATATGTAGGGATCAGCTAATGTAAATAATCAAGGCAGAAGTTGCTGTGAAATAGTAGCCTGTTCAGTTTTGCATTTCTTAATTTTAATTTCTTCATTGTATAAACTGATAGTGAAAGCGAAAGTCGCTCAGTTGTGTCCAACTCTTTGCAACCAGGGACTATATAGTCCATGGAATTCTCCAGGCCAGAATACTGGAGTGGATAGCCTTTCCCTTCCCCAGGGGATCTTCCCAACCCAGGGATAGAACCCAGGTCTCCCACATCGCAGGCAGATTCTTTATCAGCTGAGTCACAAGGGAAGCCCGTAAGCTGATAGAGCACCATTTAAATTTTGCAATGGGTCATATGCAGATCTGTCCTACTACTGGTGCAGTGAATTCAGACTGAAAGGGGTGGACTCATTTCCATGTTTTGTGTATCAGCTAAGTCCTTCTTACTGGACAGAGACCTAATTAGCATAGACAGACAAGTTAGGAGAAGGTGATGCTCTTGGCCTGTTGGGGTTCCTATGTGCAACCGGACCAAAGTAGTCAGGTAGGCAGCAGAAACATATTTCTTTGGACCTCTTCCTTATACATCCCCCAGACTCAACACTGCTACATGATGATATGCAGTACCTATTTAAAAGTGATTATGACTACCTTAAAACAATGACAAATATTGGGAGAGGGGTTTTCCAGGCTTTACCTTGAAAATCACCCTACTCCTAAGATGAAGAGGCAGAGGGGATTATAGAACTGAGATGCTGACACAGGCTTGCTTCTATGGGAACATTTTCTGTATTCCAGAATGAAGGCTAGAATTGCCTGACTCTAGGAGGTACTGCCTGGGAGTTATTTGTTTCATGGTTCAAAAGTTTGTTTACTGAGTTTTTGTTCTGATAAGGATCTGAAAGTCTGTTTTACTTTGGAATGAATGGCAAGTCTAACTTGAATTTTTTATTATTTGAGTTGTGCTGCAAGAGGTCAAAAATGAGACTATCACTGATCCATGGAGAAACATACAACTATTTTCTGTAAAATTGCTAAACTTATCTCTGGTTTAAAGTAATCTTCCTGGAACACAACACACACACATATAACTTACTCTATTTTTGTCTATATATTTTGCTTCACTTAACAAAAGTAAAGAGGGGTGGGCAGTTTGAAGGAATCAGTAATTCTTATCTAAGTCAGGTCAGTTTTTCCATACCATTTTTACTTTGACAAATAATGTAACAGTCACTTCCAAGAGTAAAGAATTTCTAAGAATACTACCTCCTTTGGTAAAGACAGTGTTGGAAGATAGGAAGTGGATACAGAGTAACTCAGGACTTCAGAAGAAGCCTGATATGTTTTCAGTCCTGGCTGATGGAATTCATGTAACTATTTTGCTGTAATACCTTCTATAGATATGTCAAATCTGATTTAAGATATTTCATATCTAAATAAATCATATCTTATTTAGATGGGAAAATTAAAATTATTGGTGCTTGAGGTTTTAATATCCATGTGAAATATATTGTGATTTCTGTTAAAATAAGAACAATGAGGCCTTCAGAATTTCTTACTACTGTTTGAATAGAATATTGGATATTGTGGCTTAGTCTTCTGACACTCAATGCAAGGACAGCATTTGGTTCATTTAAGCTCATAAGTGTCTGCACAGCATAATTAAAATTATATTTGAAAACTATTGTAGGGAAGAGGAGGGTAACACCAAATTTTTTAGAGAATAGTTATGGAATTCTTCACTTCTATTCTCAAAATAATACTCCATAATACTGTAATGGTTGGTTACATGCATAAGATATACACACGTGCACATACACACACACACACACAATTTGAAGTGATAATATTGCCTTATGAAATACCCATTAAAACAGTTTTTCAAATATGTTCATTTTTTCAGTTTTATTTATTTATTTATTTATTTTTTTACCTTACAATATTGTATTGGTTTTGCCATACGTTGACATGAATCCACTGTTTCCCATCCTGAATCAAATATGTTCTTTTAAATAACGTGTGTTATGTTTAAACACTTATTTTCAGATTTATGCATGCATATATTGATGTTTATTCATCTTACCTTTCCTTAAAAAAAAATAGATTGCATATTTAGGGAGGAATGTTGGTGAAGAGTGAGCTCCAACTTCATATTTGAACTTTCCCTAAAATACTGTGTTCACATTGAGGATTTACTTTGTAAGAAAGTGAAAATATTTTCAAAAGTCAAGTTATGCTTTTAAATATTAAATGTCACTTTTTGTAGGCATTTTTGGAAAGGGTGCTTCCTCTAGCAGCTAAAAATTAGGAAAAAAAGGCTAAAGTTAAGCCCATGACCATATTGTCATAAGACATGTTAGAAATGTTCACAACATCTTAAGTGAAAATAGACTGTCTGGTAATCTTCTGTTTTTCAGAGATCTTAATATTATATTTAAATAAAAGGAAGGATAAAATAAGGCACAAAGATAACCATCTTTTAAAAACATAAAATTTCTCTTTTCTTGTTAGGGGTAGATCAATGACAATAAAAAGGAAACTATCAGCAAAATATAATTTCCCCCAAATCCACATGTTTGATTTCATATTTCAGTTCAAAATACTTCCATATTTATTCCAAATTCTAGTCTCAATGTTGATCTTTTATAAGTGGTTTGAAACTACTAATTCTAAAAGGGAAATCAAACAGGCAGTCTACAATTTCAAAACTGAGAATATTTCTTGTAATAAAAATTTACATTGATTGTGAGTTATATTTGTTTTGTTTGTTACTTTTTATTATTAAAACACTTTCATAAAGCTGTTATTTCATCCATGCCCAGGAGGCAAGAGTTTAGCCCTCTATTGAATTAGTTCATCTAAAGGTCAACATTTTCTAATGGAATGAGACTTTTGTGTTATTCTCATTTAGGACTACAACTATATGACCTTTAAGAGCCTTTCCTACACTGTAATCTCTGAAGATTTTATTATACCTTTCCTTAAAATTAATGGCAAAAATCTTTATCAAATTTGTTGTGACATTCATTTTTATACTAGCTTAAAGCAGAATATGAAAATATTTGTGTCAACTATGGCTTTCTGTTGACATAACACAGATTTGCAACAATCTTGCAGGGGTCCCCAACCTCTGGGATCTAATTCCTGATAATCTGAGGTGGAGCTGTTGTAAAAACAATAGAAATAAAAGGCCTAATAAACGTAACATGCTTGAATCATCCCGAAACCATCCCCCTGCCCAGTCCCTGCAAAAATTGTCTTCCACGAAACCAGGCCCTAGTGCCAAAAAGTCTGGGGACCTCTGCTCTATAGAATTTTCCTGGTGTCTTTGGGTTGCTGTATGAGAAAAGGGAACAGTAGAAAGATTTCTGCTGGGAGAATCATGTTATTGAACCTAAGTCTTTTTCCTTCCTTCCTTTCCTCTGCTTGTGCTCCCTTCCTCCTGTTATTACCTCTGAGGTGTAATATGTGCTCAGCAAGACTTCACAACAGCGAAAGTGAGCACCTCTTAGCTCCTATGTGATTAGCCAATGAGCAGATGCACAGTTGCTTTGGCTTAGATGAGGTTGTTGTAGTCTAACTCCTGACTGACTCTCATTCAAAATCTGTCGCTCAAGCTTCCCTGCTGGGTTTCCTCCTCACATTCCTCCCTTTGATCCCAGGTTTACTCAAACCTTCCTCAGGGGCTCCCAGCTCTACTTCTTTAGTTCGGATTCAAAGTCCATTTCTCACTACAACCCCACCCCCAGTGCTAACTCACTGGCTCTGCCCTCTCCTTAATCTCCCCATCACTCCTGGACTTCCCATCCTCCCTGTCTCCTTACTTGCTGGAGAAAAATCTTTTAGGATGTTTTTTTACAGTTGATCGCTTTTTGTAACTTGATTAAATTTCTGTCCTTTGTCTATTAATACCTTCATAATTTCCCAATTTAGATTAGCATTAGCCCTTGCCTTTCCATTATCTGTAATTACATATCCATATTTATAGTCTAAAGAATGTTAGCTATATATAAATTTATTAAATGTATTAAAGATACCCAAGTTTATAATGATACTTAAAAATACTCATGAGTCATCTTTGTAAACTGGTAACTAAAAGGAGGAGGAGAGACAGAATCAAGCATTTATCGTGCTCTTAGCATCCTTTTACTAAAAGAACCATGGTTAGCTCACAGAAACCAAAGAGTTGATGAAGTCAAGTTCATTTGTTTCTTTTAATGAATCGCAGTTAATAAATGCAGAAGGGACACTAGAATTTAAATATCACCACTTCGTGATCCTTAATGAAATAAAGAATCTGGGCAATGATCATCAATTGCTCCTGTATACATCTAAACCCACAGGTGGAAAACTAATGGAGAAGTTTACATAAAAAATTTCCTAAGCTGATCATAACAGAACCCACTGATCCAGTTTAACAATACAAAAGGGAATCAATTATACAGTCTGTGCCTCCTCGTGTGATACAAAAAATTATACAACACTAACCGTAAAATACTCATAAAAAATTGAATGAGATTCTTATCAAGGCTTCTAGATCTGTCAATTTTATAGAAAAAAACAGGAGACAGAGGATATCCCAGGAAAGCAGTTAGCAAAATTCAGAATGTGGGAAATTCTACAGGGCAAAATATCTTTCTTCAACAAATTGCAAGAAAAAAAAGGAAAAGATATATGTATATTCCAAGGAACTTTAGAGACATATTAATGTGTAATATATGCTCCTGTATACATTAATGCAATAATGCATGTGCAATATTGGCTCCTGATTTGAACAAAGCATTGTAAACAAATGATCTCTTAGGCCAAATAATCAAAGAAAGCTGAAGACTAGGAATTTGATAATATTAGGGAATTATGATTCATTTCTAGGTTTAATAAATGTTATTATTTCTTAAAGAAAGAATCCGTATCTTTAAAAGATCAAAAATATTCATGAAAAAATGGGCAGAAGACCTAAACAGACATTTCTCCAAAGAAGACATACAGATTGCCAACAAACACATGAAAAGTTGCCCAACGTTGCTCATATTGCTGCTGCTGCTGCCAAGTCCCATCAGTCGTGTCCGACTCTGTGCGACCCCATAGACAGCAGCCCACCAGGCTCCCCCGTCCCTGGGATTCTCCAGGCAAGAACACTGGAGTGGGTTGCCATTTCCTTCTCCAATGCAGGAAAGTGAAAAGTGAAAGTGAAGTCACTCAGTCGTGTCCAACTCCAAGCGACCCCATGGACTGCAGCCCACCAGGCCCCTCCGTCCATGGGATTTTCCAGGCAAGAGTACTGGAGTGGGTTGCCATTGCCTTCTCCTGCTCATTATTAGAGAAATGCAAATCAAAACTACAGTGAGGCATCACCTCACACCAGTTAGAATGGCCATCATCAAAAAATCTACAAACAATAAATGCTGCAGAGGATGTGTAGAAAAGGGAACCCTCCTGCACTGTTGGTGGGAATGTACAAATGATACAGCCATTATGGAAAACAGCATGGAGATTGCTTCAAAAACTAGGAATAAAACTACCGTATGGCCCAACAATCCCACTACTGGGCGTATACTCTGAGAAAAACACAGTTCTAAAAGACCATGTGCCCCGGTGTTCATCGCAGCACTATTTGCAATAGCCAGGACATGGAAGCAACCTAGATGTCCATCAATAGAGGAATGGCCAAAGTGGTTGTGGTACATTTATATAATGGAATATTACTCAACCAACTGACTCAGAATTTGAGTCAGTTGTAGTGAGGTGGATGAAATTAGAGCCTCTTATATAAGTTCAGTTCAGTTCAGTTGCTCAGTCGTGTCTGACTCTTCGCGACCCCATGAATCACAGCACGCCAGGCCTCCCTGTCCATCACCAACTCCCGGAGTTCACTCAGACTCACGTCTGTCAAGTCAGTGATGCCATCCAGCCATCTCGTCCTCTGTCATCCCCTTCTCCTCCTGCCCCCCAATCCCTCCCAGCATCAGAGTCTTTTCCAATGAGTCAATTCTTCGCATCAGGTGGCCAAAGTACTGGAGTTTCAGCTTCAGCATCATTCCTTTCAAAGAAATCCCAGGGCTGATCTCCTTCAGAATGGACTGGTTGGATCTCCTTGCAGTCCAAGGGACTCTCAAGAGTCTTCTCCAACACCACAGTTCAAAAGCACCAATTCTTTGGCGCTCAGCCTTCTTCCCAGTCCAACTCTCACATCCATACATGACCACAGGAAAAACCATAGCCTTGACTAGACGGACCTTTGTCGGCAAAGTACTGTCTCTGCTTTTGAATATGCTATCTAGGTTGGTCATAACTTTCCTTCCAAGGAGTAAGTGTCTTTTAATTTCATGGCTGAAGTCACCATCTGCAGTGATTTTGGAGCCCCCCAAAATAGAGTCTGACACTATTTCCAGTTCCCCCATCTATTTGCCATGAAGTGATGGGACCAGATGCCATGATCTTCATTTTCTGAATATTGAGCTTTAAGCCAACTTTCTTACTCTCCACTTTCACTTTCACCAAGAGGCTTTTTAGTTCCTCTTCACTTTCTGCCATAAGGGTGGTGTCATCTGCATATCTGAGGTTATTGATATCTCTCCTGGCAATCTTGATTCCAGCTTGTGCTTCTTCCAGTCCAGTGTTTCTCATGATGTACTCTGCATATAAGTTAAATAAGCAGGGTGACAATATACAGCCTTGATGTACTCCTTTTCCTATTTGGAACCAGTCTGTTGTTCCATGTCCAGTTCTAACCGTTGCTTCCTGACCTGCATACAAATTTCTCAAGAGGCAGATCAGGTGGTCTGGTATTCCCATCTCTTTCAGAATTTTCCACAGTTTATTGTGATCCACACAGTCAAAGGCTTTGGCATAGTCAATAAAGCAGAAATAGATGTTTTTCTGGAACTCTCTTGCTTTTTCCATGATCCAGCGGATGTTGTCTTATATAAAGTAGGTCAGAAAGAGAAAAACAAGTATTATATATTAGCACATATATATGGAATCTAGAAAAATGGCACTGTTGAACCTATTAATAGTAGAGAATGGACTTGTGGACATAGCAGAGCAAGGTGAGGGTGGGACAAACTGAAAAAGTAACACTGACAGTATACACTGCCATGCGTAAAATACACCGTTATTAGGAAGTTGTTGAATAACACAAGGAGCCCAACTTGTTGTTCTATGCTGACCTAGAGGGGTGGGATGGGGGAAGGGGAGGGAAGCTCAGGAGGGAAGGGATATATATTTATGGGATGCATATATTATGGGATATAAAATTATGTATACAATTATGTAATCAACATATATTATAAATATACATTATATTATGTAATAAATATATAATATTAATTATGTAAGTAATATAATATATACATAATTAATTGTGTAATAAATATGTTATATATAATTTACTATATTACATAATATAGTAATTATATAATAAATATGTATTATATATAATTATGATTGATTTAATCTTCCACCAATTAAATAAAAAAAATGTTTTTAATTCACTTCAAATACCAGGAATAAAAAAACATATATTTTACCAAACTTAAATGCACATTAAAGAACTGATGTGAGATTAAAAATAAATAAATAAAATATTCAGGGATAAAGTGATTTAACTTGAACTGAATTTGTATAAAATAATCTAGGGGATGGGAGATGTGGAATGGGATATAAATGAAAGAAGATTGGCCATGAATTGACAATTATTGAAGCTGGTGATGGCTACATGGTTGCTCATTATACTATTCTATACACTTTAGAATATGTTGAAAATGTATCATAATACAAAGTGGTGAAAGATTCAGTAACTAATACATCTCTCTGCAAATGCAAAAAGAGCTCTACTGTCAAGAGAGAAGCTTGTTCTAGAAATTACCTTATCAAAATGGAATCTATTCTGTAGGAGTGGAGGGATACTCTCAGCCCACTTTCTTCTCTTTCTTCCCAGAAAACCTCAGAAAATATGGTGTTGTCTTTTGAAATGTAGACACTGAATGACGGGAGGTGGGAAGAAAGGTGTTCACCAGGAAAGTGGCAGGTTTATCTCCTGGTTTTGGAGACTCTCTGCTTTGTCCTCACCACTCTGGAGAGGGGTGTGGAGTTTCAGGCTGAAGGCAATCTGTGCAGATCCAAGTGAGCACAAATCCCCTTCAATGCCAGGTGCTGCTCAGCAAATGTTCCTGGGACCTTGGAAATGACCTGAGGAACCACAGCCACCAGGCATGCTGGCAGTTCTGTGCTGGCACTGGGAGGGGTGAGTAAGCTGCCACTGAAGGAGCTAGGATCAGAGGACACTGAGAACAAAGGAACTGGAGATTTCTAGGGAGTCTACCGTCTACATCAAGAAGCTCAAACCATGACAAGTTTAGTTCTAATCCTGGCTAAAAATGAGAATGAAAGCTAGGTAGGTTGGGAATAAGATGCCACCACAAGACTTCTCAGGCCTGGCAGGACTGGGGAAGAGGACTCAGAGTCCCCTGCTGTATACTCTAATGTGCAGGAGGAGCTCCAGGGTCAGGAACATACAAAACTCTGCCAGGAGAGAGGAGGAGATGCAGTGGATAGCAGAGAGGGTGTGGTGCAATGATTATGCATCTCTTAGGAATATGACATCACATGTAACCACACTAATTCCAGGAAATAGATACCATTCAGTAATGGTGGTGATGGAATCCAAACCCTGCTCTGAACTCTACAATCTGAGTTCCAGATCTTCCCTTTTTCTGTTGTACTCTCTGCCTCCCAGCTCATTGAACTGACTGGGTATGTGGAAGAGTCCTCTAACGAGCATCTCTGTTCCAGCCACTTGGTGCAGTTCTTGTCTCTGTATCCCATGCAACCCCTTGTTAAGTGCCAAGCCCTTATATAGTGTCGCAAAGAAGTGAAAGAAGTTGCAAAGAAGTCACCTGAGGTGACTTAGCACACATGCATGTACCTAGGGGGCCGTGGAAGAGAGCCGACATGGCACAGAGGGAAGAGTCGATGGGAGTGCTTAGGACTCTAGAGGCAGACTCACCTGCGTTAAATCCTGCTTTATGTTTTCCCACCTCACTGGCTTCTGGCAAGTTTCCTGTCCTTTTGCAGTGCGTTATTGTCTGTAAAATGAACAGGGTATTATCTAACTTGAAGGGTTGTTATGAAAATGAAATTTAAAATGGGCCATAAAATATACTATTAAAGTCACCAGGAACCCCACTCTTCCTTTTTTTTAAACTTGTTTTTGGGTCACTTGGGGTCTTGGGATAAATGGAAACAAGATACACTGAGAGGCAGCTGAATCTTGGAAGGTTTTATTAGCACGTGGCATCCCCATACCAAGAAAGTCAGGTACTTGACCTGTCCAAACTTGACTGGGAAAGAGTTGGTTTTGTGAAAATTTTATGAGTCAAAATATTACAGTACCTTGCCCAGACTCTTCCCAGTAGTTGCCCATCCCATCTTCACAGAAGTAAGGGAACTGGGAGGGAGTTTCTTGCTGATTGTGATCTTGTCCAAAGGACTTTTTGTTTTTCTAGCTAGTCTATAATTCTCAACATTGCCAATCGATTGGATTCCCAAGAAGCAAGTAGCCTAAGTGATACATACACACACACACACACTCACACACACACACGCAAAGAATAAACTCATAAAAGCATTAAAAAAATGAATTCCTTTGGGCTGGGGCAAGGGTGTCATTCTAAAGCAATTAGCTGGAGCACCGTGTCAAGTAAAGTCTAAGACGCTTTTTCAAGGAGATCCAAAATTATGCAGGATTAAAGAATGTATGTAATGTATGAGGAGTTTATTGCCCTCACATATTGTAATCCTTAAGTGAGAAGTCCAGGTTGAGGGATGGCTCTGCTCTGGGTGGGCTGTGAGGTGTGGATATCTATAGACTGTTATGGTGTGCAACTGATACACTGCAAAATTTTTGCT
The DNA here is from genome assembly GCF_032452875.1 of Bos javanicus. Lineage (NCBI taxonomy): Eukaryota > Metazoa > Chordata > Mammalia > Artiodactyla > Bovidae > Bos > Bos javanicus. The sequence continues at coordinate 47,129,429 of NC_083872.1, read as the reverse complement.
TGTCTATATAAAGGTTTTTATGCTTTTTAATATTATTCCTCAATATATAGCTCTGGGTCACTAAACGCTACCTCCTTTCTTCTTTCCATGTCATCTCTACCAAGTATGTTAAAGATCGCCAGCACCTTTGCTAATAAATTTATGACATGTTAAAAAATTATTAATTTGCAAATAATGTTTAACTCTGACACTTATAAATAGCCTTACTTTTCATTAGAACAATCTATAGAGTTGTTATTGACTTGGGGCAATGGGTTTTTATACTTATTTTTTAAAAGAATCACCTGAATGATGTTTAATATAGTAATAGAATTTTGTTATTGAATTTAATTTTAAATGTCTTACAAGGTTAGCTGCTGAGAACTCTAAATTTTGGCTGAGTTTTTAAAAAGTGACCAGTAGTAAATATGCAGACTTTAAGGAACAGGGAAAATAAGTGTTCAACCTCAGAATCTCTTTATCACTTTTTCAAGACTGTTTTTGATCAATAACCATCCTATCAAGAATGAGTCCCCAGGAGAATGCTATAATTTTGTTTTTTTCAAGCTAAGTCACTGGTGACATTTCTACTGTATTTGTTCTCTCTGCTCTATGAATGTTTTTTGGTTACCAAAAGACCATTATAGAACCTTCCCTAACATTTATTTTTTTAAGTCATTCCTTGGAACAAACAATTAGAACTTTTCTTTTTCCTAGACTCACTGGTTTGATTTTAGATCCATTGAACAGATTGTATTAAGATTAAATTGGGTGGGTTCATACTACCATTCTTTAAATGGTAATAAATCCTTATAGAATATATTTTCCAATGTATACATGATCCCCAATATCCAGATGAATAAATAAACTCATCAGTTATCTGGACTTTTTGTTTTCCCAACACAAAACACCAAGTAAAGGCTCTTATCTAGAACACTGTTTTTCCCCACCGCTTACCTAGTAGTTCGTGTCTGTACACAGAGCTTTTGACAATAAGGGAAATGAAAAGCCAGCCTGAAAGGATCATCTAGTTTTCTTGAATTCTGGGCAATGTCCCAAGATTGAAATGAATTGTTCTCTGAGCTGTGGGGAGTAGATGTCTTAAATCGCTCCTTTATAAACTGCAGGAGGCTTGAGACTATGAAACGGTAAAATGTCAACTTGAAGGAAATTAAAGTTTTCAAATACTGAGTTTGACCTGAGAGAAAAGGTTGATTCCTGAGTAACCACTGTGGAGGAAACCACAGCCACAGCGGATCTAAGCAGGAATATTATCTGGAGCATAAAGTACCAGAGGCCACCACACCAGCAGAATGCTGAGATAAAAAGGAAAAAGGACAAACAGGTCTTAGATTCAATGCTACTTGTAACTGGTCGTTTATATTCTAAATGCCATGGAGCCAATGAAGTGTGGTGAGCCTTGATTCTCACTGCTGATTCTGTCACGTATCACTATGTAAACCCCGGAATCTCAGCCTCTATAAGCCTCATCTGTAAAATGGGGCTAAGAAGAGAACCCAATCAGTGAGTGAGCATGTATATACACTTAGCACACAGCTAATGCCCAATGATAGAACTCCTATTAATCCCATGAACTGCTGTGAGGAATATTTGAGATAAAAGACATGAAATTCCCACAAGGAACATCTAAGATAAAAGATTTGAAGTGCTGTAAAATTTACAGATGGCCAAGCAGATTCAAAATATTGCTAGTTCGTTTAATGCTTAATTAGACCTACCCCAACAGCTCATCAGAGGTCTGGAAAAAACAAACTCTCAAACCATAATGGGAATGAGTACTCCTTCTGTACTGGTACCTAGAACTTGTGTTTTCAGAAATTTAGAGAAGAAAGGTATTTCTTCTTTGTATGGACCTGATCGGATAGAGAGCTAACACTGCCGGCAGTCATGCTCCACACCTGAATGATTGCCTAGTATTTTGATAAAGCACAGATCCATCCCTTGTTCTTGGAATTAAGAAATGTTGGGAAGGAGACAGCAATTGGAGAGTCACATTCCTTAGTTCTTCCTTACCCTGACTTAGATCCCATCCTTCTCAGGCTGTCTGGTCAGTGTATTAACCATACTTTGAGCCATTCCAAAGGCTCATGATCTCCTTTCTTACATAAGACTAGCCAGTTACAAAGACCAGCTTTCTGCCTCTGCAGAAATTGAATTCAGCATAGGGAGAACTGAACCATTGGTTGAGATGGGTTGACTGAAAGTAAAATGAATTCTGCTCCTTAAGAAATACTCTTTGGGTAATTCCCTGTCAGTCCAGTGGTGGGACTCTGCAGTCTCACTCCCGAGAGCCCAGGTTCAATCCCTGGTTGGGGAAGTAAGATGCCACAAGCCATGTGGTGCAACAAAAAGAAAGAAAGCAAGAAAAATTCTTGGGAGGAAAACATTAACTAAATATTGCTAATAACAAAGTGTCTTGTTTGCTGTGGGAGTGTAGAACAGAACAAGAAAAGGGGCTTATCAATTGGAAAGATGCTTTGAGTTCCTTTATAAAAGATGCTTTTAGAATCTGGGAACTTTTGCTACTTGATAACAATTCTGTTGGAAGACTGATTTTTTCTCAAGGCCTGGCAGTATCATTAACTTACAGCCCAGGGGAAAGAGCATTAGAAACAAGTCCTGTGGATGAAATAACATAAGTTGTATACAGTTGGCAAAATACATGATATTTTAAAAAATATCCTTGACACTGGGCTCTACCTTTAGACGAAAGGAAATAAGCAATCAATAAGATTCTGTGACAGGAATTCTGAAAATTTGCTAGAAATGTTCCTTTTTTCCCTTAAAATGGATAATTTTGCATGTATATACTATGATTGACATCACTCACATTTATTGAATGATTCTCCATTCTACTCTCATTAATAAATAAAGAGATTTGTTCTCCCCATATCTTGGTAAAACACCCATCTGCAAGTCCCTGGGGGAGTCTCAGCAAAGGGGCACAGCGTTGTTCCTTTTTCCAGTTTTATTTTTGGCCGTGCCAAGTCTTCATCGCTGCGCGCGGGTTTTCTCTAATTGCTGCGGGCGAGCACTACTCTTCATTGCAGCGCGTAGGCTTCTCATTGCGGTGGTTTCTCTTGTTGTGGCACATAGGCTTAGGTGCTCCAGGGCATGTGGAATCTTCTCAGGCCAGGGATCGAACCCATGTCCCCTGCATTGGCAGGAGGATTCTTAACCAGTGAACCACCAGGGAAGTCTGGGGTATAGTAGTTTAATCAACCTAATCTTCAAAAATAAACAAACAAACAAACAAACAAACAAAGCCCAAACCTGAAGCTTCCTTTATGGCTTTTCTTGCCACAAATACAATGCAGCCCAGCAATGCACAGCTCTCTTAGCTCACTGACTAAGTGACTGGAAAATGGCCCATATCCTGTATAGTGCCTTTTCCTAAAATCCTCCAAAGGGGGAGCCAGATGAAGGGTAGGGACGTGCAGGGCTGTGTGTAGGGAGGGCTCCGCCTCCTGCTTTTCCATCAGTCCCCTTCTTCCTGCCAGGTCACAGATGAGGATGGGTAGGTGGATAAAACCATTGACTAGAACATGTTTGTATCTGTTCACTAGGAAGAGTACACTTGATTATGAATTGCACTAATTAGCAGTGAACAGTTCAGTTGATGTTAATGTAACTGCTCTTCCAGGCAGAGGTCAACATTGCCTCGTGAATGAGTGACTCAGCAAAGCAAATTGTGAGTTGTCACTGCTGCAATCCAGTGTGGCCCTCACCGAAGTGATCAAAACAAAGAGCTCAACAGGAAAGCAAGGCTGGAGAGTAATCTGGTGGTATAGCACAGGGATTATTATTATTTTATAAGATTTGTGGTACCAACTGCTCATTGTTAACACAGATCCATTCTCCTCTCCTAGGCATTTCCCCATCCCACCCCAAGACTGCATTTCCCTCTCTCTTTTGAGACCAGAGGCCAAATTTGTGAATTTGAGGATTATGAGTTTGTGGCCATAGGACTCAGTTCTCCAAAATGGAATGTGAGTGGAAGTGCTGAGTACGACTCCTGCATCATTCACTTAAATTGAAACTGGTGTTCTGGACCTGACCTCTCTCACTCTTCCCAGTCTGCCCAGGACCCATCTTTGACCATGCAGCTGAAATCAGGACTCTTTTGGGGAACAGTGTGGCTGCAGGGGTAACAAAATGGGAGAAACATGGGTACCTGAGTGCATGTGCAGAGGAAAGCCAGCCTCGAACTGCACTGCCCACTTCAGGACCTCCATGTGTGAGGGAAATAAATGCCGGTATTTTCTAATCCACTGTATTTTTGGATCTCTTTGATAAAGCATCTTGGACTTCACCCTGATGCAATACATTTTGCAATATATCTTTCCACAAAAATATAATAAAAATATTCATTTTTATAGCTGTATAACAAATTACCATAAACTTAGTGCCATAAACAAGAGAAATTTATGATCTCACAGATCTGTAGGTCATGCTTAGGTGAGTTGTCTGCTCAGGGTCTCTCCGGGCTGAAGTCAATGTGTTGGCTAGGGCTCCCATCTCATCTAAGGCTCATGGTCCCCTCTTTCAAGCTCCCGAGTTGTGAATAGAAAGCATTTCCTTACTGCTGCAGACTGAGGTTCCTGTTTTCTTGCTGGCTTTAGGGCAGGTCCATTCAGAGTTCCTGGAGCCTGTCTGCAGGTCCCTGCTGCATGGCCCCTACAGGTAGTTCACAGCACGGTTGTTGTTCCTTTCAAGCCATCAGGAGCTCATCTCTGACTTCTTTCTCAGATTCCTATGATCTGGAGAAAATTGCTTTTGAAGAACTTGCCAGGTACTTGCCTGGTGCTCCAGTGGTTAATTAAGACTCTATGCTTCCAATGAAGGGTGGGGTGGGTTCAATGCGTGGTCAGGGAACTAAGATCCTACATGCCACACAGCCAAAAAAAAAAAACACAAATTGAAAAAAAAAGAACTTGACTGATTAGGGCAGTCTCACCTTGATAACCTTCCTTTCACCATACTGCTGCTGCTGCTGCTGCTAAGTCGCTTCAGTCGTGTCCGACCCTGTGCGACCCCATAGTCGGTAGTCTATCAAAGCTACCCCCGTCCCTGGGATTCTCCAGGCAAGAACACTGGAGTGGGTTGCCATTTCCTTCTCCAATGCATAAAAGTGAAAAGTGAAAGTGAAGTTGCTCAGTTGTGTCCGACTCTTAGCGACCCCATGGATTGCAGCCTACCAGACTCCTCCGTCCACAGGATTTTCCAGGCGAGAGTACTGGAGTGGGGTGCCATTGCCTTCTCCATACTAGGTGATATAATAACAAGAGCAATATCTCATCAATTTCAAGTACTTAAAAATAATTTTTGTATTTTAAAAAATTTTTGTATTTTTGTGTATTATATACACAATGGATCTGTTTTTAGGAAACCCATTTACTCCCTCAACAATAAAAGAAGTATTATACTATTTAATTAGCACATATTATTTACATATATAGGTAAAATGAACTTAAAATCTGAAATGTAAATAATTTAATTTCATTAACATATTTAGATAAACAGCATTATGTAGCAAAAAATGCATAAGCATCAATGCCAAAGAGAAGAAAGACAGAATCCCAGATCTGCCAACTTTGTATGCTAGGGTTTAGTTTGAATTTCAAATTTTAACTCTATCTTGAACTTTTAACCTCTAAAGAGCCATGTTTAATATGTTTACATCTATTGTAATAACTGTTAGGTTTGGTCTTATATCATCTTGTTTGATATGATCATTTTTAATGTTTTCCTGCTTTTCATAATGATTTGAGTTTTTTTGAAAATATAAACAAATTTTTGCCCACTTTTTTGTGATTTAGAATGTAGACATCTTGTTATTAATTCTCCCAAGGATATGTTTAAATTTTTAATACCCTTTAAAATATATTTCTCTTATTTTTGAACTCAAAAAGGAATCAACATTTTATATCACTTCTACATATGATAAGAAATTTTACTCAATTTACTCCTTATTCATTCCTTATCTCTGTCAATATAGTTTTCTGCCCAGAATCTATACTATTATATAAAAGCTCTATCTACCCTTAAGGAAGCAGGCTATACAGGGTTTCTGTACCAGAGTGGGAATTTCAGAATTCTACCTACTATAAGAATACTTCAGTTCAGTTCAGTTGAGTCGCTCAGTCGTGTCCGACTCTTTTCGACCCCATGAAATCATGTAGTATTAACATATATGTGATACATAATATAAAACTATAATATAATAATGCTTACTTAAACAATAATTATGCTTACTATATGCCAGGAACTTACAAACTACATGTATTTTATCACTTAATCCTCAAAATAGTATTATGAGAGATAGTATTATTTTCCCCATTTCACAGATTACAGAAGTAATTGAGGCTTAGACAGGTTAAGTAATTTGCTCGAAGTGATGCAACTAGTTAAGTGGCAGAAACTGGCGTATACCCAGCTCAGAGAGCATAGACTTTGGAATTGGACAGACCCGTTACACGCTCCTAGTGCCCTATAATTCTCCTTTATAGCACTTGTCACACTGCCAATTAAATAATTATTGTGAAATAAGTTGGTTAGGTAGATTACGAATGTCATCAAAGCAACTGAATTTATTTTAGAGTGCATTCAGTAAGAACTAACAGGAAATCTGACTAATAGTAGCTTAAACAAATAGAGATCCACTTTCCTCATCTAAAAAGAAGTGGCTACTGGTAATATATCAGAGGCTCAACAATATCATGATGTCCCTTTGACTCTCTTGGGCTTTACTTCATGGGTGGCTGCAGCTCCAGCCATCACATCCAAAACAAAGCTGGAAGAAAGGAAAAGGGATGAAGCTAGCCATATCTGACTCATTTTAGTGCGAAAGCAAACTTTCCATTCTGGAGCTTGGCCATAACTGGTTGTAGTGAATATTTTGTAAGCAAAAATACTTTCTGGTATAGGCAAGGACTGCATCTGTCTTATTTTGTCTTCTGCACCCAGTTCAGTGGTTTCTACACTGTAGGCTCTTAATTGCTGTGCATGAATGTTTGCTAAATAATGCATCCAAGGACTTCCCTGGTGGAGTGGATAGGAATATGCCTGCCAGTGCAGGGGACATGGGTTTAATCCCTGGTCCAGGAAGATTCCACATGCCATAGAGTAACTAAACCCATGCGCCACAATTACTGAGCCCGCACTCTAGTGAAGACTACGTGCCCCAGAACCTGTGCTCTGCAGCAAGAGAAGAAACCATGATGAGAAGCCTGCCCACGGAAATGAAGAGTAGCTCCCACCCACCACAACCAGAGAAAGCCTGAGCAAAAGCAACGGAGACCCAGCACAGCCAAAAATAAATAAATAAAAACAAAAATGATGCATGTGAAATGCTTAGCTACGTGCTTAGTGTAAACCGGATAGTTGATTAATGATGATTACTAGTAGCTATATCATTTGTGAGTGCATGCTCAGTTGCTCAGTCATGTCCTACTCTTTGCGACCCCACAGACTGTAAGCCTGCAAGTGTCCTCTGTCGATGGGATTCTCCAGGCAAGAATACTGGAGTGGGTTGCCATTTCCTCCTCTAGGGGATCTTCCCATCCCAGGGAACAAACTCATGTCTCCTGTGTCACCAGCACTGGTAGGCAGATTCTTTACCACTAAGCCACCTGGGAAACCCCAACTACATAGTTTAGTAACCCCAAATTTATATATGTGTGCATCCTGATGGATGCTTTTCAACACCCCACTGATTGATTCAAGGTAAGTGCCAACAGCTGATAGCTCTGTTGGGCACATTAGCCACAGGGGCTGGAAGGGGTCTACTCTGGGTTGAGGAGTAAAGTGAAGTCTAAGTCTCTCAGTCATGTCCAACTCTTTGCGACCCCACGTACTATACATTACTTTGCCAACAAAGGTCTGTCTAGTCAAAGCTATGGTCTTTCCAGTAGTCATGTATGAATGTGAGGGTTGTACTATAAACAAAGCTGAGCACCAAAGAATTGGTGCTTTTGAACTGTGGTGTTGAAGAAGACTCTTGAGAGTCCCTTGGACAGCAAGGAGACCTAACCAGTCAATCCTAAAGGAAATCAGTCCTGAATATTCATTGGAAGCACTGACGCTGAAGATGAGATTCCAATAGTTTGGCTACCTGATGGGAAGAACTGACTCATTTGAAAAGACCCTGATGCTGGGAAAGATTGAAGGTGAAAGAAGAAGGGGCCGACAGAAGATGAGATGTTTGGATGGCATCACGGACTCAGTGGACATGAGTTTGAATAAGCTCCGGGAGTTGGTGATGGACAGGGAAGCCTGGCGTGCTGCAGTCCACAGGGTCGCAAAGAGTCAGACACGACTGAGCGACTGAACTGAATACACTCCATGAATTCTCCAGGCCTGAATACTGGAGTGGGTCGCCATTCCCTTCTCCAGGGGATCTTCCCAACCCAGGGATCGAAGCTAGTGCTGGAAGAAGTCTGCTCTTTGGTGAGTAAGTGGGAAGCAGTGAATCTCCTTCTAGCCTGCTGCTGCTGCTGCTAAGTCGCTTCAGTCGTGTCCGACTATGTGCAACCCCATAGACAGCAGCCCACCAGGCTCCCCCATCCCTGGGATTCTCCAGGCAAGAACACTGGAGTGGGTTGTCATTTCCTTCTCCGCTTTGCAGGCTAAGGCTGGCCAAAGAGGGATAGCCCTGTAGTAAATGTTCAGCTGCTGCTGCTTAAGCTCACTTTATGCAACTAGTGAAAGTATGGTTACTAAAAGTGTTCTTAGGCTAAAATGAAAAAAATCCCTGCCCTGATGGTCTCAAGACTTCTCTGTCTGAAGCTGAGGCTTCAGAAAAAGGGTATTAAGACTTCTGTATCAGCACCATGTTTTGGGGAACACTTCAGCAAGCTTACTCGTCTTCACCTTATTTCTCTATCTTTCCAACTGAGGACCAGATAATAAGGTATATTTAGACTTCCAGGTGAAATATACACTCTAGACTCTGCTCACTGTCTCAGAACTAGAAGTTGCAACAATGCTGGGAATTGCCAATAAGCTGCTTCCCTCTTTCATTGACAGGCACTGTGTGACTTGGGTGAATATATTAGTTTTCTAGAGCTGCCATAACAAAGTACCACAGGCTGGTGCTTAAACAACAAAGATTAATATCTCATGGTTCTGGAGGTCAGAAGTTTAAGAAAGATGTCAGCAGGTTGGTCCCTTCCGAGTGCTGTCAGGAAGGGCCATGTTCCAGGCTTCTCCCCTAGTTTCTGGCATTTTTCTGACAATATCTGGTGTTCCTTGCTTTGTCTCTGTTGGCTTGTAGAAGCATCACCTCGATCTCTGCCTCCATCTCCACATGGTGTTCTCCCTGGGTGCCGTGGTGGTCTCTGTGTTCAAATTTCCCCTTTATTGAATGAGGCCTGTCCTAATTACCTCATCTTAACTTGATCATCTGCAAAGTCCCTATTTCAAATAAAATCAGTTTCACAAGTACTTGGGGTTAGGATTTGACATCTTTTTGTGGGGGACACAATTCTACTGAAAACAATGAGAAACTCATTGTGTATGTTCCTTTGTTTAAACAAAGACCAATAGTGATCCTTGGGTCTCCTACAATGTTAAAATCACTTCCAAGATCCTGTGCAAGAGTCAGGATCTATAAAGAATGATTCTATGACCTGGATTTTTAGGATAACATTGACTCCATGTAATGTTTTTCTATAAAAGCAATTGATTAAACATAATTAAAAGAGATTTATGTTTCATGCCCATACGAAATTTCATAGATAAATTAATGACCAAGTCAGGAAAATTAATGATTTTGATTACAGTTACGATTTGTGGTTTATAGCCTCTAAGTGTCAGACGCTGTATTGAGACTTTAACCATAGTAATACGAGTCTGTATGCGTGTGTGTGTTAGTCGCTCAGTCATGTCCAACTTTTTGTGACCCCATGGGATTGTAGCCTGCCAGGCTCCTCTGTCCATGGAATTTTCCAGGTAAGGATACTGGAGTGGGCTGTTCCCTTCTCCACAGGGTCTTCCCAATCCAGGGATCGAACCCAGGTCTTCTGAGCAGATTGTTTATCATCTGAGCCACAAGGCAAGCCCAGTAATCCTGTAATCTGGGTGTTAATAGGCTCGTTTTATGGATGAAGAAACAGTCTCAGGATAGTTAGACAACATGCCTAAAGGTCAGGCCCAGCCTGGGAGGGGTGCCTAGAGAATACTAAGCAACCTATATTTGATTTTCAAAACTGTTACAACATAATGCTTTTTTTGGATTTCAGAAAATATGATCTCCATACATTTGTGACTCAAACCAGCTGTACAAATTACAATGGCTGAACACGACAAGATGGGACTCTGGACTAGACTTTTAATAAAAAGAAAAATGTGACCCACAGTGCTGAAATGGCACTTCATTGATTTACTGATATCAGTTCCATCAGATACAGCCTGGTACACCTGAAGTGAGCAGGCAGTGTTCTATTTCTAACATTATTAAGAAAAATGTGGATTGGTGTTTTAAATAATTCTTCTAACATTTAAAAATACTATTTTTACCCTTTGAGGGCACTTGTCGGTGAAAACTAAAGAGGCAAAAACTCAAGTCTTGCCTAAGTCACAACTAAGACACTTCAGAAAGAGACAGCCATTATTGAAAGTTTAGTAACAAAAGAGTTTAGGAAAGTGCCATTTGTTTTAAATTACTCTTGTGGTCTAGAAAATGTAGATTTCTCATCAAACCATTTAATTGAAGTCTTCTTAATACCCAGGTTAAGTTACATTAAAGAGAAGACAAAGAATCTCTTTAAATCACTTTGCAGTAATAGGATTTTGTGGTTAAGAACCTAATTTAAAACAAATGGGCTATTGGCTAGATTTAGACATTTTTGTCATACAAATTTCTGCTCCACATCTACTCGCAGTAATGGATTGGGATCTAGTATAAAAATGGTCCATTGTTTTGGACATTGTACCTTTATGTGAGTGTAGTAACCAATGAGCAACTTTTGAAAGTATTTGCTATTTGAAAATGGCCTGTTTTTATGATGATAAAGTGAAAGAATTTAGTGTAGATGTAAAATCAGCTTTAAGCCAGTACTACCCTTGAACTTATTTCTCCCCAGGAAGTTCAGATGAAGAAACGTCACATATTCATTCAGCATTTATGTGTTAAATCCCTGTCATAAGCCAGGCACAGTTCTAGGTGAGTAAGATGTATCAGTGGACAGACTGATACAGATCCCTGTCCTGTGGAGTTTACTTCTATTATGGGGCACGAGGCGGGGACAGGCATGGGCATGTGTGCTAAGTCACTTCACTCCCGTCTGACTCTTTGCGAGCCAATGGATTGTAGCCAGTCAGGCTCCTCTGTCCATCGGATTCTCCAGGAAAGAATACTGGAGTGGGTTGCCATGCCCTCCTCCAGAGTATCTTCCTCTCCCAGGGATGGAAACCATATCTGCGGCTACTGCATTGCAGGGGAATTCTTTACTGCTGAGCCATCAGGGAAGCCCTGCAGGGACAGGCAACAAACAATAAAATAATAAGAAAGTCAGAAGTATCAGCATCAAAGTCTGACTAAAATAACCAGAATGAAAAGTGATACGGTGATAGTGCCATGAGAAAATGAAAAAAATGACACCAAGACAAGAGGCACTGGGAAGGTTGATAAGTGATATTGTTTTAAATAGCTTGGTGGGGGCAGCCCTCACTGCGAAGGTGACAGTGGAATCCCAGACTGGAAAAGTTGGAATCAGGGCTTCTGCTAGTTGAAATTGAGCAGAAACTGACGAAGCATCTGGTGCGTGCGTGTTGTCAGCAGTGGTCCATCTTTGGATGGCATTGCTGGGCTCCTCCTGGATGAGGAACAATCTGGAGGCAAATCACTTAGTCTCATATTTTGCCAAGTATACATAGAAATCACAGGCTTTCACACAGAGGTGGTGGAAACAGGGACGGAGGTAAATGGTAATGAGATGGTTGTATGTCACAGGAGCAAATTATTCAAATCAGTCCAAGACAAGTGGAGATGTTGAAAATTAACCTTAAAACTTCTGTGGAAGTTGCCCATTGGAGATCAAACCATCTCTCAAGAACTTAGCATTGCCAGATCATTTTTCGGCATTGGAGTAGATTTCTGTTTCTTTGGTTGAGCGTCGGGTAACAGAACTGATTTACATTGAAGGGACACACTGACTATTATTTAGTAAGAGGTTCCCAGGGAACAGAGACTCAGGTCATAGAAGACTCATGTCTCTTGTCTGACTCACTCTGGGGAGGATGACGGTGGAGGGGGATGGCAGGCAAGTGCTATTTTAACATCTCTCTCCCAAGCAAGCATAGTTGAATTTACATAAATTATTTGAAAGTATTTAATGTGCTGACACTCTCTGCCTATCAGCCTCAGGTCTTGTGTTTATCAGTTGCTGTCAGTGTGCCTCCATCTCTCTCTCTCTGCCTCTCAGAGACTGACCTTCACTTGCTTCTTTTCCATATGGCATTTGATCTTTGTTTACTGTGCAGTAGAGCTGTCCTTCCTACTCCATGCAAACAAGTATATCCCTGGCATATTTTTCTCTTGGTCTCTTGCATTTAGTTCGATAAAAATGAGTTCAATGAGTCAAGGAAAAAATTCATGCAAAACATCACAATTCACTTCTACACACCTAACTTCATATAGACAACATCCAAATTAAAACAACTGCTGGAGAGAGTGAAAAAATTATGATAAGTTCACAATATCATGAAGCTGAAAGACCCTTAGTTTAATTATTAGGATTATTCTGATTATAAATACATAAACTTCTTGGGGGATAAGAAATAAGAAGATTAAGTTGTCTTTTTCTAAGCAACACATTACAAGCTTAACCAAGATTAGCCCAAACAACTAAGATAATACATTAAGATTCCACTTATTTAATTTAAATATTTCAAAAATTGAAGCTAACTCCTCAAAATACCCAAACTTAAGAAAAGGTTTTTGGTTTTTTTGGTGTTAATGATTGTTTTGTGTGTTGTGATTGTGTTTAATTGCTTACATTCTAAATAACTTTTTTTTTTTTTTGGTGGGAAGGATATTAATAGTTGTAGGAAAAGTGCCTGAAATTTAGCTTTTCTCTCCATAGAGTCTCTAAAGTGGAGAGTTTTTCAAAATTTTCCAAAGTAATTTCATGCCCCGAATTTTCATCCTGGCCTCCATGGGAATGCATTAACCCTTCTTCAATAGACTTTTGAGAAATCTGTGGTTTACATATGGATAGCATGGGGACTTCCCTGACAGTCCATGCTCCCACTGCAGGGACCCAGGTTCAATCCCTGGTGAGGGAACTAAGATTCTACAAGTCACAAGACAGAAAAAAAAAAAAAAAAAGAGTTAAGACTGAAGATGGGTAGCATGGACTTTATTCCAAATGAAAAAACAAAAGGTTTAAAATGGACTGCTCTCTCCTGGCTGACTGCCAAGTTTCTAATTTTCCACATTTTTTTTTCATAAATAGGATAACCCTTACTAATAACTAATTTCACATATATTTAGCATAAAGTAGTTAAGCCATTCCAATGGATTTAATATAGGGATTAGTTACTAAATAATTTAAAGACTTTTTTTTTTAGTGAAAATTTAGGAATGAAATAGCTTTCTAAACAGGAGTCTTATGATATAACCTGAAAAAAATTCCAAGCTAGGTGTAACTGTCATGTGGGTAAAGGGAGTGAGTGGGGCATAATCTTAGAGAGCAGCACTCACAGCACACAGAAATGCTTCAGAATCCACTGTTGAAAATAACTAAGGGGAGCAGAGGTCTAGTAAATTCTAGAGTGAGATCTGGCTCAGGGAAACCAGTGCAAAGGCTGATAATCCACAACCAGATTTGGAGAATCTGCCAAGCAGTCCTGCCTGCCAGGGAGTTACTTGCAAGAGGAACCATGGAACCTTGTGGATGAATTCACTCAAAGACTGAGGTGTGCACCCCTGGCCCAAGGACAGTGGGTCGTTGTTAGAGCGGAGGTTAGCAAGGTTTATGTTGCTCAGATTCCCTGTGGTCCTTGCTGTATCCGGAGATCAGAGTCCAGGGAGGGAGAGTGTCTGATAAGAAGCTAATCACCAGCATCTTGTAAAATACAGGTCGGGCAGCGTGGCTCCATGGCCTGTAACAGGATACAACCTGAATGCGGGGGAGGGGGCAGGGTAAATTCCTCAGTTCAGCCTGAGGGCGGTTGGCACAGGTTGCAGTGGTTATTCGCCAGAAATGCCATTTGGGTCAGCCACCTGGGATCCCTTGGGCCATGTTACCCGAGTAAAGAGCAGGGACCATGGGCATCTGGTTGCCGGGTACGACCACAACCTGACACCTGAGCAAGTACCTCTGGGGAAGAGGGAGCAGAGGCTCCCACGTGCAGCCAGGAGGATTAAATCCTGGGGTCCCTGAGGTCACACACCCTCTGAGGATTCCTGAGCTATCCTAGGAAGCCCTGGAGGGGGCTGAGCTTCCCATGATTCGTCTGTAAGGACTGGGCCAGATAGCTACTATTTTGTTAAAAATCCCTTGATTAAAAAATAATAATAATAAATAAATATATATATAGAGAGAGAGAGAGAGAAAGAGAGGGCAGGAGGAGAAGGGGGCAACAGAGGATGAGATGGTTGGATGGCATCATTGACTCAACAGAGGAGAGTTTGAGCAAACTCCAGGGGATAGTGAAGGACAAGGAAGCCTGGTGTGCTGCTGTTCATGGGGTCGTAGAGCTGGACATGACTGAGTGAATGAACAACACTACTCCAAGGCTGGTACGGCTGGGGAAATGCAGGTTACGCACGCAAGCACCTTTTATTCAAAAGCCCAGTTCTTCTCACTGCTTTCTCCTTTCCACCCCCCACCCCCGCCGCCAACACAATCACAGCCCTTTAAATGTGACCATACTTCCTGAGCTTTCACCAAGGATATCAATAAAACCGAGAAAAGGCTTTTGCATTATTTAGTCTAGTTTGGGAGTAATCCTGTGTTTAAAAAATGAAGCAGAATGAAACAAGAAGTATCCATTAAGCTTAATCATTGTATACAGCCATTGTGTGAGAATGAACAACCTGGCGTATTCATTCGGGGTCGGTTTCTTGGAGAAGCGAGGTGATATAGACACTAGAGAGGAATATTGCTCTGTTCCTACTGGTGACTGTGAGCCTTCAGTCTCCTCTGTGTAATGTTAGCTCAGGCAGTCATTGTGCGTGCACACAGGCACACACACACACACACACACACACACACACACACTCATCCACAGGGAGTTATCTAAAGTGGAGCAAGGTCATTGAACAGTACTTTCAGCAGTTCCCCAGGGTACAATCCACAGTTCCATTGCCCTCCTCATGAGATGACAAAGTAAGTAATAGCCATGAAAACTCTAAGTGCCCATATCTGAATCTCTTGGGCATTGTGAAAAGGGAAACAGGCCCATGATTCACTCAATTCAAACCATAAAAGCCAAACACCTACCAAGTGGGAGCTGGAAGCAGCTTGGCTTTGTTAGTCAGTCACCCAGGTTGAAATTCAGGGTCTCCCCTGTGTGATCCTGGAAAAGAAACTTACCTTCTCTTCTTCATCTGTGAAATGGGAGTAATGCTCCTGTGATGCTGTGAAGATGGAATCAGTTCAGTTCAGTCACTCAGTCGCGTCCGACTCTTTGTGACCCCATGAACTGCAGCATGCCAGGCCTCCCTGTCCACCACCAACTCCCAGAGTCCACCCAAACCCATGTCCATTGAGTCGGTGATGCCATCCAACCATCTCATCCTCTATCGTTCCCTTCTCCTTCCACCCTCAATCTTTCCCAGCATCAGGGTCTTTTCAAATGAGTCAGCTCTTCGCATCAGGTGGCCAAAGTATTGGAGTTTCAGCTTTAACATCAGACCTACCAATGAACACCCAGGACTGATCTCCTTTGGATGGAATAGATACAGAAATATCTAGAAAGGTGTTTAGTATATGGAAAGCACTCAATATACTAGGCTTGCAGTTCTGATCAGGAAGTGGGTGTCTCCCAACCACGAAGCTGGTGTGCGGTTATAGGAAATACAAGAGCTCAGCAAAACCAAGTTACCACTGTTCCTAGAAGATCATTCTGGACTTACGCCACCCTCCTGTGTCCCAACCCTTGACCATTTTGTTTCCTTCTGCAAGAAGGGATAAGTCATTGACTCCTCCTACAGCAGCCAGAGCTGCTGTCAAGGTCACGTTCACTTTGCTAAGTGCCTAGAAGCTGGGAATCTTAGGAACCGGGCTCTCTTTTTGGACTCTTCCTGTCTTGGGTGCTGTCACACCTGCTGCTGCTCTGGGGCTGGGGGTAGCTGTCACAGCTGCTTTCTCCTTGATGCTTCTTCCAGTCAGTGTCACTATCAAGTGCCAGCCACTACTGCTGCCAGCTCTGCACCTGGGGCCTGATTTTGAAAAGGCTTAGGAAGGAACAAGGAGGTATCTCCTCTGCCTTGTGTTGGGCTGGCCTCTCCTGGGGCTGGGGTTTGGCACTGAGGCCCCTTCTCTGTTCTCGAGGAGGAAAAGGTGTATTTGTAATTAAACCAGAGGGTTTTCCCTGACAATCCAGTGGTTAAGACTCTGCACTCCCACTGCAGGGGGCACAGGTTCAATCCATGGTCAGAAAATTAAGATCCAGCATGCGGGGGGAAAAGGACATTTATAGTTAAAATAGAGAAAACTTTGAGATATTTGCATGTCTTAATCCTCCCTTCCCTAATCTCAGTTAATAATGCTTTGGAAGTTATATCATTTAATCCAAGCAACACTAGAGCATGGATATTGTTTTCTCCATCTTATGTATAACAAAGCTGATTGATAAAACCTTTCACAACTGGTTGGAGGCAGAGACAGGACACAAACCCAAATGTTCTGGCTCCAAAGTCCCTCTGCCTTCCCCTAAATTTCTAATTACACACAAAACTCCTGGTAGACAAAGACTTAGTCCTATAAACATAGCCCCCAATGTCTTAATAGGTCCTAATCCATATAAAGTACTCAATTATAGTTTGTTGAATAAATGAATGCATATGAATAAGTAAGTGTGGGCTTCCTGTGTGGCTCAGACGGTAAAGAATCTGCCTGCAATGCAGGAGACCTGGGTTTGATCCCTGGGTGGAAGATCCCCTGGAGAAGGGAATGGCTACCCGCTCCAGAATTCTTGCCTGGAGAATTCCATGGACAGAGGAGCCTGATAGACTACAGAGCATGGGGTTGCAAAGAGTAGGATATGACTGAGCTACTTTCACTTATGAGTAAGTGTAAGCACAAGGCAATAATCAAACTGCTGCTGCTGCTAAGTCGCTTCAGTCGTGTCCGACTCTGTGTGACCCCATAGACGGCAGCCCACCAGGCTCCGCCATCCCTGGGATTCTCCAGGCAAGAACACTGGAGTGAGTTGCCATTTCCTTCTCCAATGCATGAAAGTGAAAAGTGAAAGTGAAGTCACCCAGTCGTGTCTGACTCTTAGCGACCCCATGGACTGCCGCCTACCAGGCTCCTCCGTCCATGGGATTTTCCAGGCAAGAGTACTGGAGTGGGGTGCCATTGCCTTCTCCAATAATCAAACTACTCAGTGATAAATAGGAGTTATAGAATTATGTTAGGCAGTTAGTTCTTTCAGTGTTATTCATACAACAGCATACAGCAGCCAAGAGCTGCTGTCAAGGTTATGTTCACCACACTAAGTGCCTGGAAAGTGGGAATTGGAGGAACAGGCATATTAAATATTGTTCGGTGTTATGTCCCCAGTTCAATAAACAATGGTCAGATACAGAACATGGGGAACATGCTGTTTATAAATGATGGAGGCTCCAGTTAACTTTGCAGTGCACAGCAGAACAGGTGAATGTTGGGCATGGTGGCCCACTCAGTCTAGGACACCATGTACATTAAAGACCAGAGAGAAGACCAGCATGGCTTTGTGCAAATCAGCCTGGACCGGAACCAATGGTGAGAACAAACAGGAATCGTAGCAGGCATGCCTGACAAGTGACTTCTGTGGTTAAACACATTGATATTAAGCAGTGCATGAGAGCTGACACAGAGAATCAGCTAATGTCTTGAACTGCAGGGAGGAAATGAAATATACCTCAGAGGAAAGAGAAAGAAAAGCAGAAAAAAAAAGCTCAGTGTGTATAAGGGGGGAAAAGTTAATAGATTGCTGTATGAATCAGGAAATGAAATTCTTTCCAAAAAGGTCCTGTTCCTCTGTCTACACTACAAAGAATGGACAAACTCGCCCTTAAATTGTGGATTCAACTTTCTTTTTTTCTTCCATTTTATTCTCCCTAATGAATTACTAGTTTGTAAAGATACCTTAACAACAACTTTAGAAAATACAAAATGTTGTTCTACCAGAAAACCTGCCATAAGAGTTGAATTACAGGCACAAAAGAGCTCAGGCAAAGATCCAGAAATCTCAGTAACATAATATTAAATTAAAAAACAAAACACCATACATCTCTGGTTATTGGCAACTGTATGTCTTAATATTTTAGCCTACTGTGTGATGTTGCAACTCATTCATAAATTCATCTGTCACTTAGTATTTACTAAGTCTTACTAAGTAACAAGTATAAAGCTGAGGACAATGCAGCACTGACCTGGCTTCAAGGAGCTCATACCTATTCAGTTCAGTTCAGTCGCTCAGTCGTGTCTGACTCTCTGTGACCCCATGAATCGCAGCATGCCAGGCCTCCCTGTCCATCACCAACTCCCGGAGTTCACTCAGACTCACGTCCATCAAGTCAGTGATGCCATCCAGACATCTCATCCTCTGTTGTCCCCTTCTCCTCCTGCCCCCAATCCCTCCCAGAATCAGGGTCTTTTCCAAGGAGTCAACTCTTCACATGAGGTGGCCGAAGTACTGGAGTTGCAGCTTTAGCATCATTCCCTCCAAAGAAATCCCAGGGCTGATCTCCTTCAGAATGGACTGGTTGGATTTCCTTGCAGTCCAAGGGACTCTCAAGTCTTCTCCAACACCACAGTTCAAAAGCATCAATTCTTCGGCACTCAGCCTTCTTCACAGTCCAGCTCTCACATCCATACATGACCACAGGAAAAACCATAGCCTTCACTAGCCGGACCTTTGTTGGCAAAGTAATGTCTCTGCTTTTGAATATGCTATCTAGGTTGGTCATAACTTTCCTTCCAAGGAGTAAGTGTCTTTCAATTTCATGGCTGCAATCACCATCTGCAGTGATTTTGGAGCCCCCCAAAATAAAGTTTGACACTGTTTCCACTGTTTTCCCATCTATTTCCCATGAAGTGATGGGACCGGATGCCATGATCTTCGTTTTCTGAATGTTGAGCTTTAAGCCAACTTTTTCACTCTCCACTTTCACTTTCATCAAGAGCCTTTTTCGTTCCTCTTCACTTTCTGCCATAAGGGTGGTGTCATCTGCATATCTGAGGTTTTTGATATTTCTCCTGGCAATCTTGATTCCAGCTTGTGTTTCTTCCAGTCCAGCATTTCTCATGATGTACTCTGCATATAAATTAACTAAACAGGGTGACAATATGCAGCCTTGACGTACTCCTTTTCCTATTTGGAACCAGTCTGTTGTTCCATGTCCAGCTCTAACCATTGCTTCCTGACCTGCATACAAATTTCTCAAGAGGCAGATCAGGTGGTCTGGAATTCCCATCTCTTTCAGAATTTTCCACAGTTTATTGTGATCCACACAGTCAAAGGCTTTGGCATAGTCAATAAAGCAGAAATAGATGTTTTTCTGGAACTCTCTTGCTTTTTCCATGATCCAGCGGATGTTGGCAATTTGATCTCTGGTTCCTCTGCCTTTTCTAAAACCAGCTTGAACATCAGGAAGTTCACGGTTCACATATTGCTGAAGCCTGGCTAGGGGATATAATTATATTATATATCTTATTACAATAAGATATATATAACTGCTCTGAAAGCACTCTGCCTGGGAGATGGGTAGGGGCTATAAGGTTTCCCCTTACAGGGAGAGGAGTCTACCTATGAGTTACATCTTGATTAATAAGTAACAAAAGAAGAGTGTGTGGCAAGTCCAAGCACAGGGAACAGCTTCTGTGAAGACTTGGCAGCCTGCTTGAATAGTATAAATTCTATAAGGGTAGATTCAGATGATATGAGGCATGGAGATTATATACTTGAGGGAATCTTTTTAATAAAAATGGTAAAAATTTATAATATAAAGTTATTTATTAAAGTGAAGATGTATTTAGAAAGAGACAATAGATGACAACTTATGTCTGTAAAAGCTGACAAATATTGCAAAGCTCACAAAATCCAGGAAAACAATATTGAATAATATTCAATAATACCGAAGGAATATTAGTGAATGAACCAGCTGTCTAACATAAGTCTGTAATATTTTTTCCTATCATTTTGGAGGAGCTTACACTCTTTGATAGCCTCTTCATATGGCAACAATTTTGCAATATGGTATGTATTGAAAAAAAGAAAGATAATCCATTAACTTTCCTGTGATAGTTGACAAAATTTGATTTTTCTTATTATCAGTTTAGAAAAAATGTTTCAAGTTTACAACTTTTTGTTGCTAATGCCATGTTAAATTTTTAGGAGTGTTTTCAAATGTGGGGAAACAGTGTCAAGGTACTTTTATGCCTAAGCTGTAAGATTTTGTATCTTTTTGGCTCATCTTCAGATCTCTTTGAATTAATGATATTTATCATCCTGTTATGCAGAGTACATCATGAGAAACGCTGGACTGGAAGAAACACAAGCTGGAATCAAGATTGCTGGGAGAAATATCAATAACCTCAGATATGCAGATGACACCACCCTTATGGCAGAAAGTGAAGAGGAACGAAAAAGCCTCTTGATGAAAGTGAAAGTGGAGAGTGAAAAAGTTGGCTTAAAGCTCAACATTCAGAAAACGAAGATCATGGCATCCGGTCCCATCACTTCATGGGAAATAGATGGGGAAACAGTGGAAATAGTGTCAGACTTTATTTTTCTGGGCTCCAAAATCACTACAGATGGTGACTGCAGCCATGAAATTAAAAGGCTCTTACTCCTTGGAAGGAAAGTTATGACCAATCTAGATAGCATATTCAAAAGCAGAGACATTACTTTGCCAACAAAGGTCCGTCTAGTCAAGGCTATGGTTTTTCCAGGAGTCATATATGGATGTGGGAGTTGGACTATAAAGAAAGCTGAGCACTGAAGAATTGATGCTTTTGAACTGTGGTGTTGGAGAAGAATCTTGAGAGTCCCTTGGACTGCAAGGAGATCCAACCAGTCCATTCTGAAGGAGATCAGCCCTGGGATTTCTTTGGAGGGAATGATGCTAAAGCTGCAACTCCAGTACTTCGGCCACCTTATGTGAAGAGTTGACTCATTGGAAAAGACTCTGATGCTGAGAGGGATTGGGGGCAGGAGGAGAAGGGGATGTCAGAGGATGAGATGGCTGGATGGCATCACTGACTCGATGGACGTGAGTTTGAGTGAACTCCGAGAGTTGGTGATGGACAGGGAGGCCTGGCATGCTGCGATTCATGGGGTTGCAAAGAGTCGGAAACGACTGAGCGACTGATCTGATCTGATCATCCTGTTATTAATAATCTTTTCATTATGGTGACATATCATGTGTTTTATATCATCTTCCTCAGTGCTAGTGTGTCATCAGCAAGAAATTTAATATTTTTTCCATTATATTCACATGCTTCACTCACTTTAATTAATTAGATTATCAAACAATATCCATGAGACTTTTTATTACTTTGATTCCAAATTTATCTCTTTATGTGAATCAGTTTTCAGTTTCACAATAATTTCTATAGATTTTACCACTCACTCAGTTTTATCATGTTTCATATTTCATTAATTTTATCTGCATATTTTATATTTCTTTATAAATAAATTGAATTATGATAAAAGGAAGTACCCGTCATATATATCCAAATCAGGAATCTGCAATTTCTCCCTAGTTTTATTGAAATATCTATAAAACAACTGCCAAACTACAACCAAATTGTCTTTTTGAGTCTTTTAAATTTAAGCAAACTTTTTGCATCTTACTTGTGTCCCTGTTGCGAATCCCAAACCGCTTCATAATGTAGATAACATAACAGTAGATCACACTATTATATCCAGACTGAAAATAAAACCAAACTGGTTTTATGGGTTTAGAACTCTATTTAGATGAACCAGAAAGCATATAGCTTTTAGAAAGTACCAAGGTAATCAATAACCTCAGGAATGGTGGGGCCAGTGTTTTCTCCAGCAGGACTACGGAATAAGCTGCACATGGCACATATTCTGCAAACTTATTAATGATCAATAATAAGATCTTCTCACATTTTATAACAGTTGTGTCGTCACAGTGTTTGTGATTTTGCCTAATGGCAGGTTGTAGCTGAACAGATTTGTTTTACTTTGTTAAATTAAGTCACACATAAATGCTTTTCAGGTGGCTAAATAAAGTTAAATACAAATATGCAATATTTATTCCACACAAATATATTCTACTATACCCCAACTGAATATAATGCCAAGTGAGTTTTTCCTTAGCTGAATCCCCAAAATGCTGATGGCCATTCCAGTGCCAGTCAATACAGGGGATTGTTGATGGAAATAACTGATAAACCAACCAATGATAAGAATAAACCAGGAGTTTTATTTGAGCCAAACTGAAGACAATAACTGTTTGAATTGTGTTCTGCCAGACTACAAAATAGAGGAGGCTTAGAAAGGCAAACACTGCAAAATGATTAAGTCCTTTGCTAAGAATTAGGATTGAAGCTGGCAAGAAGTAAGGGTGCTTGTTACAGGAAGGACTGGTTGGGGTGTAAACTGGCTGCATAGTTACAGGGTGAGAACTTGAGACCATAAGGTTGCAGCTGGCAGCTGCTTATAGATACTGTTTTGAGAATGACTGGTAGTATCCTTGAGTCTGATACAGTTCAGAAAATTTAAGTTCTCAGTGATGCAGGAATGTGTCTGAAACCACAATCACGATGGTCATCTGTCTCCGTTTTGGATGCTTGAACTACAGTTATTCCATTCTTATTTTTAAAAGTGTTTTCTTTTTTTAATGATTAAAGCAGCTGTACAATGCATGTTTGACCAGCCATAAGACAAGCTGTCCTAGTTAGCATCAAGTTTAAGTTAAACCAAGAATAAGCCAGACTGACTTGCCCATACCTCACATACACTTCTCCACTGAGAAGGCCTGGGAATAGCAACATTCCCAAAGGAATGAGCACCCCCAGTGCGCAGATCTTGGTTTGTCAATACCCTTGCAGGTTTGGAGCAGGGCCATTATAAGATTGGAAATCTAAAATATTGTTATTTTAGAAAACAAAAGATTCTGAGGACGTGTTAAGATTCACACAGACGAACTTGAATGGGTGCCCACTGGCCAAATCTGGAACAACTTTAAATCAAAATAAAGTATGATAATAGCAGATCATTGCTTATTGAATAACGATTATGAATTCACACCAATATATGTTAACTAATGAATAATAAATGGGGAAGAAGAGAAAGCTCTTAGTTGGTAGAATACCAACTAATACATGAAGAAAGAATGAGCAAATTAGACAATCATCTTTGGGCAACCATTACAGTAATAGTTCAAGTCATTAATGAATGCTAAAACTAAAGGTTGAAATATGCGTGCACGTCTAGATTCTCTACATGAACAGGTCCTGTTCCCAGGTGTTCTGTGCACATAGGGTGACAGCCTTTGGCTGTGATACCCTTCCTTACATTAATGGTGTTGCTATCTTGTACCCTTTACCTGAGATAAACTCTAGATTTGTAAGCATTGCCAAAACAAATAAATAAATACAATGAATGGTTGAAAGAACAGGAAATTTACAGTCTTAAAATAATTCTCCATAAGACATTAATTGCAAAGGGGAAAGAGTAACTTTAGATTAGAGGAACCCAATAAACACCACCTCAGTCATGATCAAAGTTAACATCAGCAGTAGTAGGACAAATGGAAATCATATACTATCCAAGAAGATACAATGAGAACACAGCATTACTTCTGTGATGTTCCTGCTATGCTATGCTAAGTCACTTCAGTAGTGTCCGACTCTGTGTGACCCCATAGACGGCAGCCTACCAGGCTCCCCCGTCCCTGGGATTCTCCAGACAAGAACACTGGAGTGGGTTGCCATTTTCTTCTCCAATGCATGAAAGTGAAAAGTGAAAGTGAAGTCGCTCAGTCATGTTGGACTCTTAGCGACCCCATGGACTCCTACCAGGCTCCTCCATCCACGGGATTTTCCAGGCAAGAGTACTGGAGTAGGGTGCCATTGCCTTCTCCGGATGTTCCTGCTAAAAATGCAAAAGCTGACTCCAGTCATGAGGGAAATACCAGATGAACCCAAGCTGAGGGAAATTTTACAGAATAACTAGCCTATAATTTTCAAAAACATCAACATCAAGAAAAGTCAAGAAAAGAGTAAAGAAGAGTTACAGACTGAAGGAGTCTAAAAAGATTTAAGAGTGAATGCAAAACTAGGCAACCAATAAGGTATTAACTTCCAAAATATACAAACACTTCATACAATTCAATATCAAAAAAGAAAACAAAAACAAATCTAAGAATGGGAAGAAGAGGTAGATAGACATTTCTCCAAAGAAGACATACAGATGGCCAAGAAGCACATGAAAAGATGCTTAATATCGCTATATTAAAGAATTGCAAACCAAAACTACAATGAGGTATCACCTCACACCAGTCAGAATGGCCATCTTCAAAAAGTCTACAAATAGTAAATACTGGAGAGGCTGTGGAGAAAAGGGAACCCTCCTGCACTGTTGATGGGAATGTAAACTGGTACAGCCACTGTGGAGAACAGTATGGAGGTTCCTTCAAAAACTAAGAATTGCATTACCATATGATCCGGCATTCCTCTGCACATATCCAGAAAAGACAAAAACTCTCATTCAAAAAGATACATGTACCCCAGTATTCATAGCAGCACTCTTTACAATAGCCAAGACATGGAAACAATCTAAATATCCACCAACAGATGAATGGATAAAGAAGATGTGCTGTGTGTGTGTGTGTGTGTATAGAATATTACTATTATTCACCATAAAAGGAATGAAATGATGCCATCTGCAGCAACATGGATGGACCTTGAGATTATCATATTAAGTGAAG
This sequence comes from Bos javanicus, assembly GCF_032452875.1. Classification (NCBI taxonomy): domain Eukaryota; kingdom Metazoa; phylum Chordata; class Mammalia; order Artiodactyla; family Bovidae; genus Bos; species Bos javanicus. The sequence continues at coordinate 47,104,309 of NC_083872.1, read as the reverse complement.
TAAATCTAAGACAAGTCTCATATGATGTTACTCGTGTGGAATCTATGATACAAATGAACTTACTTGCAGAACAGAAATAGACTCACAGACACAGAGCAGAAACTTGTGGTTACCAAAGGGGAAACGTGTAAGACAAGATAAATTGGGAGTTTAAGAGTAACAGATACACACTACTATATATTAAGTCGGAGAAGGCAATGGCACCCCACTCCAGTACTCTTGCCTGGAAAATCCCATGGACAGAGGAGCCTGGTGGGCTGCAGTCCATGTGGTCGCAAAGAGTCGGACACGACTGACTGACTTCCCTTTCACTTTTCACTTTCATGCATGGGAGAAGGAAATGGCAACCCACTCCAGTGTTCTTGCCTGGAGAATCCCAGGGACGGGGGAGCCTGGTAGGCTGCAGTCCATGGGGTCGCTAAGAGTCGGACACGACCGACCGACTTCCCTTTCACTTTTCACTTTCATGCATTAGAGAAGGAAATGGCAACCCACTCCAGTGTTCTTGCCTGGAGAATCCCAAGGACGGGGGAGCCTGGTGGGCTGCCGTCAATGGGGTCACACAGAGTCGGACACGACTGAAGCGACTTAGCAGCAACGTATATTAAGTAGATAAACAGCAAGGGCCTACTGTAGCACAGGAAACTATGTTCAATATCTTTTATAACCTATGATGGAAAAGAATCTGTTAAAGAATAGATATATCTGTATGTGTAGAACTGGGTCACTTTGCTGTCCACCCAAAACTAACACATTGTGAATCAACTATACTTCAGTTTGAAAAAAATAGATTCCCTGGGGCTTCCCTGGTGGCTCAGTGGTAAAGAATCCGCCTGCCAATGCAGGAGACACAGGTTCCATCCCTGACCTGGAAAAGTCCCACATGCTATGAGGCAACTAAGCCCATGCACCAACACTATTAAGCCTCTGCTTAGAGCCCGGCAGCTGCAACTAATGAGCCCATGTGCTGCAGCTATGGAACTCCACGCCCCTAGAGCCTGTGCTCTACAATAAGAGAAGCCATCGCAATGAGAAGCCCACACACCACAATCAGAGAAAAGCCACCACGCGCCACAACTGCAGAACAGTCTGCACAGCAATGAAGACCCAGCAAAGCCAAAAATAAATTAAAAAATTAAAAAAAAAATTTTTTTAAAAACAGAGATTCCCAAAGAAAGTAAATGCAATACATCACCCTATGTTTTCTATAAAAGCACATAATTGGCAATAGCCAAGTGCAGTTTTGAAATTTTGCTCTCACTTTTAAATTATTAAAAACATCTACCCAACTACATGAACACAGAGCTATGACCCTGCCATAAACTCAAGAAACACTTGTACTTGTGGGGTCTTTATGCGTAAGCTTAATTAACTTCATGATAAATTTGTATTTGCCTGTAAGTACATGATGGAGAAGGCAATGGCACCCCACTCCAGTACTCTTGCCTGGAAAATCCCATGGATGGAGGAGCCTGGTAGGCTGCAGTCCATGGGGTCGTTAAGAGTCAGACACGACTAAGCGGCTTCACTTTCACTTTTCACTTTCATGCATTGCAGAAGGAAATGGCAACCCACTCCAGTATTCTTGCCTATCCCAGGGACGGGGGAGCCTGGTGGGCTGCCATCTATGGGGTCACAGAGAGTCGGACACGACTGAAGCGACTTAGCAGCAGCAGCAGCAGTGAGTACATGAAGGTGGGATAAAATAAAAGCACTAACTAAATCAATAAACATGGGTTATTATAACATAAACTTGGGAGAGTATTTTCTCAGTATCATCTCCCAGCTGTTTGTCTTTATTTGTCTTCAGATCTCTTCAGTCATGATGTGTCTCCAACCTAAGCATCTTCCAGCTTAAATAATACATAGTTAATCCTCCTGGTCTGCACTAGTATTTATAGTGCTTCTCAAATGTCAGAGGACTTTCACTGAGCCCTAATTATCTGATGATTGCTACTCTTTTTTACCCTCTATCTCCTTGAGGATGTCTTGAATCTGCATTTTATATTGTAAGATCTCCCTTATATGTGGAAGTTAAAAAAGCCAAACTCAGAATGGATCCGTGGTTGCCAGGGGCAGGGGAAGTGAGAAGATGTTGGTCAAAAGGTTTGAACTTCCAGTTATAAGTGGAATAAGTTATAGGAATCTAATTATAGCACAGTGACTATTGTTAAAAATACTATGTTATATACTCGACAGTTGCTAACAGAATACATCTTAAAAGCTCTCTACATAATAACAACAATGAAAACAAAATGGTAATTATGTGAGATAAAGGATGTGTCAACTAATCTTATTGCAGTTGTCATTCCACAATACATACATGTATCAATTAATCACAAGGTACACCTTAAAGAAGTTTACTTGAGATTTGCTAAAGAATAGATCTTAAATGTTCTCTCTCTCTCTCTCTCTCTCACACACACACACACACAAATCGTAATATGTCAAGTGATAAGAAACAAAGAAGATGCTTCGTCTCTAGCTGGGATGGCTTGGAGGGATGGTCGAGGGCAGTAGCAGACATGATTGACTGCCTGTGTGACCATTCACTCCATAGCAGGTTTGCTGGTTGCCTCCCATTAGAACTTCTTTCTTGGACAATGTCTCAGGCTAAAAATGACATTTGTTAGCCTCCTTTGCAATGTGAGAAGAAATCTTACCAGGACGTCTGGGCAGTCTCTTTAGAAGAGAGAGATTGGACCCTTCTCTTTCATTTTTACCCTATTGCCTAGAGTGAAGATGTGGCTGGACTGTGGCCTGAAAGCCTCAGACAGAAGAGCAGAAAGTTTAGAGGGAGCTCAGACCCCCTCATCACTTTATGGAGCTAATACAACTGTCCTGGATTGTCTGCTTTTGTATTTCTTTGTGTAATTAAACTACACTTGAGTTGATGAATGCCTGGGAAGCAATTTCATTTAAACCATGAGCAAGTGAAAAGTCAGAAAAAAGAGTCAAAAGTAAGGAGAAAAATCACCAAAAGGTGGCAACTTCAGAAACCAAGGGGATAGAACTTTAAGAAGGGATAATTGCTGGAAACAGTATGGAGTTTCCTTTAAAACTAAAAATAGAGCTACTATATATGATCCAGCATTCCCACTCTGGGGCATATATCCGAGAAAACTCTAATTTGAAAAGATATATGCACCCCTATGTTCATAGTAGCACTATTTACAATAGTCAAGACATAGACACAACCTAAATGTCCATCGGCAGATAAATGGATAAAGGTGATATGGTGTATAAATGCAATGGAATATTACTCAGCCATAAAATAATGAAATAACACCATTGCGGCAACATGAATGGACCTAGAGATGATAATACTAAGTAAAGTAAGTCAGACAGAGCAAGATAAGCATCATATGATATCACTTATATGTGGAATCTAAAAACTGATACAAATGAACTTATTTACAAAACAGACACAGTCTCACAGACTTCAAAAACAAACTTATGATTACCAAAGGGGAAGCGGAGGAAGGATAAATTAGGAATTTGGAACTGGCAGATACAAACTATTATATATAAAACAGATAAATAACAAAGACATATATATAACACAGGGAACTATACTCAATACTTATAATAATCTACAAGGGAAAAGAATCTGAAAAAGAATGTATATATATATATATTTATATATTATATTAACTATCAGATCAGATCAGATCAGTCGCTCAGTCGAGTCCAACTCTTTGCGACCCCATGAATCGCAGCACGCCAGGCCTCCCTGTCCAACACCAACTCCCGGAGTTCACTCAGACTCACATCCATTGAGTCAGTGATGCCATCCAGCCATCTCATCCGCTGTCGTCCCCTTCTCCTCCTGCCCCCAATCCCTCCCAGCATCAGAGTCTTTTCCAATGAGTCAACTCTTTGCATGAGGTGGCCAAAGTACTGCAGTTTCAGCTTTAGCATCATTCCTTCCAAAGAAATCCCAGGGCTGATCTCCTTCAGAATGGACTGGTTGGATCTCCTTGCAGTCCAAGGGACTCTCAAGAGTCTTCTCCAACACCACAGTTCAAAAGCATCAATTCTTCGGTGCTCAGCCTTCTTCACAGTCCAACTCTCACATCCATACATAACCACAGGTATACTTCAATAAAAAATGATTTAAATTTTTAGAGAACATCATTTAGTAAATATTTAAGTTATTGCACTTTTTGACTCTAAAAAGGAAAGGTAATTGCTGTAGAGAAGAGACCGTGGGGTTTAGCAGTGTGGGGTTCATTGATGCCCTTGAAGAGCACTGCTCTAGTAAATAAATGAGGTGGAGGCTTCTAACATTGGATCGAGGACACTGGGAGTATTGGTTACTTTGGTGGTTCTCAAATCCTAGAGCAACTTTTTTTTTTTTTAATTTTATATTGGAGTATAGTTGGCTTACAATGTTAGTTTCAGATATATAGTGCAGTGATTCAGTTATACATACACATGTATCCATTCTTTTTCAGATTATTTTCCCATATAAGTTTTTACATAGTATTGAGTAGTGTCCCCTGTGGCATACAGTAGGTCCTTGTTGATAATCTACTTTATATATAGTGGTGTGCAACTTTGTTTTAAAAGAAAAAAATGACAGTTTGCCACACACCTTTTATAAATTCAGGGGCTGAGTCTCAGAAGGCTGCTTTTTAAACAAGGACTTGGTTGAGTCTGGTGTGAGTTGTTCATAAACCATACCTTAAGGAGCATGGAGGTACTCTTGCCATGAATTGTTTATGAAAGGAAGAAGGAGGGTAGCAAACTTGAGGACAGGCAGGGTCGATGGAAGGCATTTATGTTGGGAAAGACCCAAGCATTATTGAAAGGATGCAGGAGAGACAGAAATACAGAAGATAACACAGGTGATCACTGGTAGCACAAGGTCCTGGAGAAGAACATAGCTGGTAAAGGATGAAAGATTCTCCAAGGCATAAAAGAAACAGATAAGGAGGGTTAAACTATCTACCCTAAACCACTTGCAGCTAGACTTTCTGTGCTTTCTCATAGCCTGCTCTTTCTGCTTTCTCTGTCCAGCTGGAGGTGAGGACATCTCTCTTCTGGAAATCCTGAATGATTCTGTCCAATAGTCTACTCCTTAATAAACGAACAAAACGGATCAGATGACACAAGTAGAAACTAACAGAGGATTTTGATTCAATGGGAAAAATTCCATTAACCAATTAGATTAAGATCCTTTTCATCTTTATAATAAGATGGGCTACCTCCAGAGGATGTGAACTTCCCATTTCAGGAGATTTCAAGCAGAGGCTGCAAAATATTGTAATAAATATTGTAAGCACAATTGATGTGCTGGATAGATGTTTGAACTAAACAAGCTTGCATTCTTCTTTGGCTCTGAGATTCTAGCATTTTTATAATATTGGACTGGAAGACCCTCCATAGGTGAAGAGAAAAACATAAGTAGGGAAGAGAGCTGGGAAGAAATGGGTAGCTATAGACAGCATAAGAATACTGGGATAGAATAAAAATAGAAGATAGAAGGACAGCATTCAAAGTAGGTTTTACCTTTTATATGATTTTTGCCTTAGGTTGGCTCAATATTTCCTTAACCCCCAGCTATGTGATGGTGCCAGAGTTTGATGTAAATTCCAAGTCAAAACTTGAAAGTCACTCAGGCTGTGTCTATGCCTCAGTCTTGCAGTGAAGAGAATTTTCAGTACATCACTGAGGCCAGTCCTGATGTTTTCAAGGTGAATGAATTATTACATAAGACATGAAAAAGGTGATCAAATGCTGCTAGCTTCCAGACCCTCAGCTTTTTACGGGTATAAATGGCAGGAACAATTATTAACAGCCACTGTATTAAATCTTGGCAGACAGTAGAGATTATTTGGGGGAGGGAGAATTTTTTTCTAAAAAATAAAGGAATTTATTTAATGACTCATGTTGATAAATGTGTTATTTTTTCCATGAGTCGAGTATGTAGCGTTGATTACTGCTAAGTAAAAGGCTAAATGCAAATAAGAGGAAAAAAATAAAAACAAAGAGGTGCTATGCTCATTGTGAAAGACAAAGCTGAGTATTAATAATTATATTAATTGACATGAATAATGCATCAAGAAAAAAGGCTGATTAATATAATGATAAACTGAAATTATATGACAGTCTCTTCAAAGCATTCCACAAATTTCACAGACACTCTTTTAGGTACATACCTCCCCAGAGCCATCAATTTCCAGTTCCAAATGGAAAAACAGGTGTGGGTGGATTGATGTTTGATGATAGGCATGTAGCTGATGAGTAGCAGAAATCCAAGCTCAGAAGAGTTCAACCGCTGTTCTGGCTAATCCTTTGATGTCAATTTGTATCTTACACTCTTTTCAGAAAGGATTGTACTGTTGGAAATATAGCAAACATTCAGCTGAAATGGGAGTGATGGAATAACTTGAAATGACTTCATAGCATCTGACTGACCAAAGGTGATGATTTCCTGGGGGAATGGCTTGTTGAGGTAGTGCTGGAAATGCTTAACTGGATTTCTCTCCCATCATTAATGGTGTGAAGCACAGGTACTTAATGAGTATGGTTGGACTTAATCTATTTTATGCACCCATGCCTGACGTTAGAACAAGGGATTCAGTTGCTATTTTAGAATGTAATTCAAAGTCTTCAGTATACTCCTCTGTCTTGATGGATTTCAAACATCCCCAGAATCCTTGAGGGGGCCATTGATGAACTTCTTAGAGCAAATGATTGTACCTTAGAACAAGTCCAATAAGTTACTTTGTGGATTAGAGACTGTTGTGCAGTGGTGGCTAAACAGCAGAGTTTGAAATAAGTGTAAAGGAGACAAACTCGTTGTAAAATCAGCCCAGAAGAATATGGCCCCCAAACTTTACTGCTAGGCTAGAATAAAAAGCTCTCCAATATCTAAAATACTGTTTGGAAATAACTATGTCAGCAATAGGCAAGAGAGAGGGGTTCCAGAGTATGTATTAATATCTTTCTAATCTAGAAGACAGTCTTACAGAGTGCAGAGTATATTCAACATAGAATAGATTCTCTATTTGATTGGAAAGCAGGATATGCAAGGAAAAGTAACAAACACACATTATATATATGCACACACATATACATATATGGTATTATATTTTACCATTACCATTAGAAAGTAATGGCTCTGAGAGATTTTAAAAAGAAAGAGCCTGTTGTTTTGATATTACCTTAAATCTTGAAGATTTGTTGTTGTTCAGCCACTCAGTCATGTCCGATTCTTTGCGACCTCACGGACTGCAGCATGCCAGACTTCCCTGTCCTTCACCATCTCCCGGAGCTTGCTCACACTCATGTCCATTGAGTCGATGATGCCATTCAACCATCTCATTCTCTGCCGTCCCCTTCTCCTCCTGCCTTCAATATTTCCCAGCGTCAGGGCCTTTGCTAATGAGTTGTCTCTTCGCAACAGGTGGCCAAAGTATTGGAGCTTCAGCTTCAGCATCAGTCCTTCCAATGAATATTCAGGATTAATTTCCTTTAGGATTGACTGGTTTGATCTCCTTCCTTGTAGTCCAAGGGACTCTCAAGAGTCTTCTCCAACACCACAGTTCAAAAGCATAATTTCTTTGACACTCAGCCTTCTTTATGGCCCAACTCTCACATCCATACATGACTACTGGAAAACTATACAGACCTTGTCGGCAAAGTAATGTCTCTGCTTTTTAATATGCTGTCTATGTTTGTCATAGCTTTTCTTACAAGGAGCAAGTGTCTTTTAATTTCATGGCTACAGTTACCATCTGCAGTGATTTTGGAGCCCAAGAAAATAAAGGCTCTCACTGTTTCCATTGTTTCCCCATCTATTTGCCATGAAGTGATGGGACTAAGCCATGATCTTAGTTTTTTGAATGTTGAGTTTTAAGCCAACTTTTTCATTCTCCTCTTTCACTTCCATAAAGAGGCTCTTTCACTTTCATCAAGAGGCTCTTCACTTTCTGCCATAAGGGTGGTGTCATCTGCATATCTGAGGTTGTTGATATTTCTCCCTGCAATCCTGATTCCAGCTTGTGCTTCATCCAGCCTGGCATTTTGCATGATGTACCCTGCATAGAAGTTAAATAAGCAGGGTGACAATATACTCCTTTCCCAATTGACGTACCTCTTTCCGAAGTTTGAACCAGTCTGTTGTTCCATAACTGTTTCTCACTGTTGCTTCTTGACCTGCATACAGGTTTCTCAGGAGGCAGGTCAGGTGGTCTGGTATTCCCACCTCTTCTGAATTATCCACAGTTTGTTGTGATCCACACAGTCAAAGGCTTTAGCATAGTCAATGAAGCAGAAGTAGATGTTTTTCTGGAATTCTCTTGCTTTTTCTATGATCCAACAGATGTTGGCAATTTGATCTCTGGTTCCTCTGCCTTTTCTAAATCCAGGTTGAACATCTTCATTCACATACTGTTGAAGCCTAGCTTGGAGAATTTTGAGCATTGCTTTGCAGGCCTGTGAGATGAGTGCAATTGAATAGTAGTTTGAACGTTTTTTGGCATTGCCTTTCTTTTGGATTGGAATGAAAACTGACCTTTTCCAGTCCTGTGGCCACTGCTGAGTTATTCAAATTTGCTGGCATATTGAGTACAGCACTTTCACAGCATCATCTTTTAGGATTTGAAATAGCTCAGCTGGAATTCCATCACCTCCACTAGCTTTGTTCATAGTGATGCTTCCTAAGGCCCACTTGCCTTCACACTCCAGGGTATATCTATATCTAAATCTATATCTATATCTATATATGTCCTCAAAGCTAAATATGTGTTTCCCATCTTCTAATTCTACGTATATATATGTGTGTGTGTGTGTAGTTAGGATTAGAAGACGGAAAGTTTGGAAGAAAAGCAGATTCGGCTTTATTTCCTTTCTCTGATCTTTCCAGATGAGGTTAAATGCTCCAATTAAGTGCCTACACATCTTTTTTTTTAACCAAACATATATCACATTTTATTGCTACTGCTTCTTAAATTGTGATTTTCCCGTTAAACTCAAATGGTCTGAGGACACCATCCTCTCACTAAGCACCCAGGAAAGACTGGAACATGTGAGTGCTCAATGCAAATTTTTTAAGTTAATGAATGAATGGGCAATGGGAAGCCATCAGTGGCCTCTGCGTTAGGGACGCATGTGATTTAGGAGAGTCATGGGGCAGTGAAATTGTAGGGTACCTGGGCAATGAGACTAGGGCATTCCTTACCCATTTATCAGTGGCTGTGCTAGGGGTATATTCTCACTTAGATTTAAACCACTGATTATTATTGTGTCACTTTGGACACTGTGGTATCTCGAGTCGAGAAAGCTGTAAGGCATGCTGCTTCTATCCCTTCCATCATTGGAGAACTTTATTGTATTCCTACTTTGGTCTTAAAACTGCAGAGGAGGAAATTTTTTCAATTTTATTAATATATAATTGATTTACAACATTGTGATCATTTCTGCTGCACAGCAAAGTGATTCATTTATACCAATATACATATATCTTTTTCATATTCTTTTCTATTATGGTTTATCACAAGATATTGAATACAGCTCCCTGTGCAATATAGTAGGACCTTGTTGTTTATTCATCCTATATATGATGGATATATATTTTTGCATCTGCTAATCCCAAACTCCCAATTCATCCCTCCTCGACAACCCCTCTCCCTCACAGAGGAGGAAATTGAATCTTAAAGGAGTTTGTGGTTTTCATGAGGTTACACCGTTTGAAGGAGCAAAGCTGAAACTGGATCCCAAGTTCCCAAATTCCTATTCTTCCTGCTCTTTCTGCAGCTCTTTACAAAGATCTATCTTGTAAAGTTTTTTAGGGTGAATTTAAGGAGGAGATATTGTAATTAAGAAAGGGATTATCTCTAGATGTGATATATTGAGGGTTGTGTAAAGATAATTATATTGTGAATGAAAAGAAAGTAATGTCTCTGAGAGACTTTAAAAGAAAGAGCTTATTGTTTTTATATTAGGTTAAATCTTGAAGAGAGGTTTAGGGAGTAAAATGAGTGAAACTGCTAATTCCTGAGCATTCATCACATGCCGATAAATGTGAGTTAAGAAGATGATCTTTTGCACCCAAACAATAATAACAGAAAGCATAACAATACCTAATAATAAATATGGAATTCTCTGCTGAGCAAAAGGTTTAGAATGGAGACTCTAGGAGAAGAAAAGTGGAGACAGGGATTTCTGTAGGATGGGCAGAAATGCCAAGATATTTATTTTAAAAGTGTAAAAAAAAGTCACTAATTGCTATTGTCAAAGATGCCCTGAATAACACAGCCCACTGACAAAGTATGAGTCCCCAAGTTAAATCTTAAACAGGTCCCCAAAGCTAAATATGTGTCCCCTAGGCAAATATTTATAGAAGTCTACTGTCCAAAAGTAATGAAATACACATCTCTGAAATTTATTAACAATTTAATAAGTTTAATATAAATGTTTTAACAGTGCCTGATAACAATTTCAGTCCTATTTTATTAAACAAATATTTGTTGATCATATATTATGTGCTTGGCACTTAAAATACTATCATTTTATCACCATCATCATTAATATTATTAGCATTATTTCATACTTGTTTAGGCAACTTAAAATAGATAATATAAAAAAGGTGCAAATAGATACTGTGTTGGCTTTATTTCTAACAATGGAAAAAAATTTCTTCTGCATATTGGCAAATCAACAGTGGGCTGTTATATCTGTATCCTAAATCATATCAGGGTCCAAAGGAAAAAAATTAAGCTACCACTTTCAAAGTGACACTGCCATTAAATCAGCTATTACCAGGAAAATACATTCTTGACATACCTCCCTGATAATTCTATCTGCCAAAAGGCAAGGAAAGCAGTGAAGGGGGAAAAATTGCTACTTTGGATCTAATCATAACCTCCATGAAAGAATTTGTCGATTAAGTGCTAGAACCTTGGAAAAATAGAATGATGTGGTATAATATTTTGTGATAGTCAGGGAGAAGAAAACTAGACATGTATCAGATTACATTTTATTTCATGATAATCATTATTTTTATTACAAAATAGGTGTTCAGAGCAGACAAATTTTAAAAATGTAGAAAATTACAAAGGAATAAATAGAATAGTAATCTACAGAGAACACTGTTAACATTTTGATGCACACTCCTGACTTTTTAATACCTGCATTACGTTTCTCTTGTTAAGCAATTTGTGTTATACTTTACATAAAATTTTATATCCTGCTTTCATCTATTAACAATACATCATAAACAGTTTCCCATTTTATTACATGTTCTACTGAGGCATTATGTTAATGTCTACATGATACACTATTAAAAGAAAATACTGAGTTAATTTTCATCAGCCCTATGTGCTAGACAGTACGTAATGAAGGCATTACTGGAGTCTCTCAGTTAATGTTCACGTCAGTCATCATGTTAGCACTTTTAGGATCTCTATTTATATTAAGATTTAGGGAAAATAAATAACTTGCTCAAGGCTCTGAAGGTAAGAATTTTAATATTCAAATTTGAATCTAGCTACTTTAAAACTGGGCTTTCCTGGTGGCTCAAATGGTAAAGAATCTGCCTGCAATGCAGGAGACCTGGGTTTGATCCCTGGGTTGGGAAGATCCCCTGGAGAAGGGAAAGGCAACCCACTCCAGTATTCTTACCTGGAAAATTCCATGGACAGAAGATCCTGCTGGGCTACTGTCCATAGGGTCAGAGAGTCAGACATGACCGAGCACTGTGCTTTTAACAACTACATTATGGTATTTCTCCCATTATAGAAATTTATCAAAATTAATTTACTCCAATCTCCTGTTGTTTAACTTCTAAAGGATTTCCATTTTCAGGCAATTACAAATAATACTGTCTTTAACAACTTTGGTCATATACTTTTGTAAATATCCATTGTTATTGCCTTAAGATAAAGCTATTAAGAAATAAAATTGCTGGATGAAAGAATATAATGATCTAAAGATGCTTGATATAGTTGAAAATATATTTGCCAATTTGATAAAAAATGTACTTTTGTTTAAATTCGTATTTCTGAGATTACTCGTGAGGTGTTAGATTGGCTTTAGATTACTTTAAAAATACATGATAATGTTTTTGGCATAATCTCTACTGACTTTTACATTTTTATTATTGATTTACAAGAACTCTTTACATATTAATAATAGTCAACTTTTTTCATAAAATTTTCAAGCTTTTCCTCTAAAAATTAGCCTTAAATTTTTATTTATGGTACCTTTTTATGTTTGAGACTTTAAACTTTAGTAATATATCACTATTTTCCACTATTGTTTTCTGTTTGTATTGTGATCAGAAAGGCTTTGCATTCTCTGAGTTCAGACAAATATTTAATCCTATTTTTGAGCAAATAAAAAGGCTTTCTTTTAAAAATTGAATCCAGTTCTTTTAATTTTATTTTATTTTTAAACTTTATTGTATTAGTTTTGCCAAATATCGAAATGGATCCGCCACAGATATACATGTGTTCCCCATCCTGAACCCTCCTCCCTCCTCCCTCCCCATACCATCCCTCTGGGTCGTCCCAGTGCACCAGCCCCAAGCATCCAGTATCGTGCATCGAACCTGGACTGGCAACTCGTTTCATAATGATATTATACATGTTTCAATGCCATTCCTCCCAAATCTTCCCACCCTCTCCCTCTCCAACAGAGTCCATAAGACTGTTCAGCTGTGTCAATCTTACATATTTTAAAGTATGTGACCTGTAAATTAAATTATACACAGCACTCTAGGGTAGAAGAGAATTGATTTACATGTTATGACTTCCTTGTACCTTTTACTGTTTGTTAGTGGTTGGTGAAACATAATTAGGTTACATTGTTTAGAGACAGATCATATTCACATCATTCATTTGTCTCTGAGAAGCAAGCATTGCCTACAAGGCAACTCTAACTTTGTGCAGTTCAGAGTAGGTGTCTCAGTAGATGACAGACCGTTCTCTCTAGTAAAATCCTGTGCTTCATCTACTGGGACTGCCTTAAGAGGAAGTAAATAATTCCTGCTCCTCACATTATGGTGTTTTTGTTGGTGTAATCTTTTCGACCTTTCACCTACCATTCTACATTTGTGACATACTTAGCATTTTTGTAAGTGGTAAGTTACCTATTTCTCTGTGGTGGTATGTGATAGCTCAGCATCGCTGTTATCCTACAGCATCCTCTATTTGTACCTTTATTTTCTTCCCATCACTCTGGAGGACGTGTCTATGGAAACTCTTCCAGCAGAGCCCTTGATTTCCAGATTAAGTTCCTTCAAGTAAATTGAAAGAGGACTATTGGCCCTATCAGAGTCCTGCTTGTCATGGATGCCAGCAAGTGGGGTTGTGTTGGAAGCTGTGCTGCCTTGATGGGACCAGGCTGAACTGATGTAGTAATAATTAAAGGATCCAACTTTCTGGAATTTAATTTTTTAATATATCTGAAATTTACTCTGGGGTATAGTATGAAATGGAAATCTACTCTTATGCTAGTTTTTAACAAGTAATGATTTATTTTCTCAATGATTCAAAATGCTACTTCTTTTGTACATTAAATTTATATATTTATGTATACACAGATATACGTACACATACATATATACACATGTATCTGCTTCTGAGGTTTTCCTTCCCTTATTCTTTTCCATTAGTCAGTTTCTTCAGTCTTGTGTCACTCTCATATTTTTTCATCATTACAGTGTTAAAGCATATTTTAACATCAGATAGCGGCACTTCAAACCATCTTTGTGCCAGTAATCAATGCATTGCCTCTCAGCTCCAGATTTACCCTTCATCGAATGCTCTGGGAAAATGGAGCTGGCTCTTTTAAATATTTCTCTTGGTTCGCTGGCATGATAGTAGTCTTTGTCAGTAGAGGGCAGTAAAGAGACGTGGCAAAAGAAGATGCCTGCCCTCTCAGTCCTGGAGTGCTTGCTCCCTTGACAGGCAGCAGGCAGGGCTTCTCTAATGCCCAGCTCTGGCAGTGCACAGCACTGTGAGGTATGTAGCAGCCAACAGATCCACTCCACCCCGCAACCCACCTCCGCTCCGCCAGCACTCCTTTTGGGCAGTTTTGTGATAAAAAGATTTTAATGAGCTATCTTACAGTGAACAGCTTTCCCCAACATCTAGAATGCAAATTTCAAGCAAGTTCCACTGGTGAAGTACCACAATGACTTCTTTGCCATTCAGTGAGCCCCAGCTGTGCCTTCAGCAAGGTCTAGATCTCAGCTCTTAAGAGATTCTTCCTTCTGCTGCTGCTGCTGCTAAGTCGCTTCAGTCGTGTCAGACTCTGTGTGACCCCACAGACGGCAGCCCACCAGGCTCCCCCGTCCCTGGGATTCTCCAGGCAAGAACACTGGAGTGGGTTGCCATTTCCTTCTCCAATGCATGAAAGTAAAAAGTGAAAGTGAAGGCGCTCAGTCGTGTCCGACTCTTAGTGACCCCATGGACTGCAGCCAATCAGGCTCCTCTGTCCATGGGGTTTTCCAGGCCAGAATACTGGAGTGGGATGCCATTGCCTTCTCCGTTCTTCCTTATAAAAGCCCTAAAACCCATGACTGCTTAGTATAGATGCTAATTTTATATTCTTAACTCTCTTTACTTCTCACTGGCTAAGCCCTCATTACTTCAACTAAGCCCCTTCTTAAAGTTAATAATTCTTATTAAATCTTCCCTGTTTGAATTATTGTTTTCTTTCTGTCTCCTGATTGGACCCTCAACAATACCATTCTTTTTCCAAAACCTCATAAATTATCTTTTTATTTTTCCAGATGAATTTTGGGATATGTAAAATTCAAGAAAAATCCTCTTAGATTTTCCATTATAATTACATTAATCTTATACATTAATTTGTGAAAGTTTATATATGTGTGTGTATATATATGTGTGTATGTGTGTGTATATATATGTGTGTGTGTGTGTGTATAATATATATATACTGGCTGCACTGCTCAGCTTGTGGGATCTTAGTTCCTCTACCAGGGATCGAACCTATGCTCTTGGCAATGAAAGCATAGAATCTTAACCACTGGGAATTCCCAAAAGTTACCATATTTTTAATATTGAATATTGGTTTTCTTCTAGAGAAACCATCTCTCTCTGTTCTTCAGAAAAAGAAATTATTTTCTTTATTTAGGCCCTCCAGATGTTTTGTTAACTTCTACATGTTTTGTTGACTGTTATTATGAATGTGATCATTTCCCCTTATATTTGCTATTTGGCTCAGAGGTAATGATTAACCTGATTGATCTCCTGAAATTTGGCTCTCAGAGATCTGGCCTTCTGCAGAACTTTGTGGAACTTAGATAAAACCAAATGTTAAAGTAATCAATTTTGGCATAATATGAGGTGGTGATCCATCACAAATCAAATAAGCTTCAAATGCAAAACGTAAACACTTGTCGTTGTTCTAGTTACTGTGGTTGCATAACAATTTGTCCAACATTTAGTGGCATAAGACAACCATTTCTTAGACTTACAGATTAAGAATCCAGGTGGGACAGAGTATATATAGCTCCTCTCTGTCCCCTGAATGTCTGGGGCTCACTGGAAGATTTTAGGTTGGAGACTGAAGTCATCTGAAGCCTTGTTAACTCACATGCCCCCACTGATGTTTGCTGTTGGTTGGGGGAGCCTCAGTTCTCCATGTAGGTCTCTCCATGTGGTCTCTCCAGGTAGGCTAGTTTGGGCTTCCTCATGGCATCGTGGCTAATTTCCCCAATGCCAGCCTCTCAAACAGAAAGCACCAGATGAAGTTGTATCCTTTTGTCTCATATAATATTCCTTCCTCTGTATCCTATTGGTCAGAGCAGTCACATGCACACTCTGGTTCAAGGACAGGATATGTGTCTCCATGCTCAGTCGTGTCAGACTCTTTGTGACCCCATGGACGGTAGCCTACCAGGCTCTTCCATCCATGGGATTTTCCAGGCAAGAATACTGGAGTGGGTTGCCATTTCCTTCTCCAGGAGATCTTCCCGACATAAGGATTGAACCCAGGTCTCCGGCATTGCAGGCAGACGCTTTACCGTCTGAGCCACAAGGAGAGGATAGATAGACCCTACTCTTGGTGGAGTGTGGCAAGGTTCTACTAGAGCATGTGGGATCAGAAATACTGCTGTGGCCATTTTTGGGTAATAGGATCTTCCACTGTCCCCAGATAATATCTAAAGGATTGGTGCTTCCCAAACTGTGAATGCTGAGGTGGCCATGCAATGATGGAGAATAAGCTTCTGTTCTCTTGATCATGCTTGATGAGAGACTGGTGTTTCTCCAGTTAAGCATTTATAAGTCCTGTATCTATCCCTGAGCCAGGAGCCCTCTCCTGGTATCTGACACTTGGTCCTATTAGACCTCCATGTGCTTTTTTGGAATGTGAAGGGCAATATTAAATTCACAGACCATGCTACTGCTTCAGTCTCTATAATGTTTCCTCAATAAATGTTACAGAGGTCTCCTTGTGTGCCCTCTGGCAATTTGCCTTCATCTGCCCCAAATTGGGGTTCCCTGGTATCAGTTCAGTTCAGTTGCTCAGGCGTGTCTGACTCTTTGAGACCCCATGGACTGCAGCACGCCAGGCTTCCCTGTCCATCACCAACTCTGAGAGCTTACTCAAACTCATGCCCATCAAGTCGGTGATGCCATACAGCCATCTCACTTTCTGTTGTCCCCTTCTCCACCCGCCTTCAATCTTTCCCAGCATCAGGGTCTTTTCCAATGAGTCAGTTGTTCTCATCAGGTGGCCGAAGTATTGGAGCTTCAGCTTCAGCATCAGTCCTTCCAATGAATATTCAGGACTGATTTCCTTTAGGATTGACTGCTTGGATCTCCTTGCAGTCCAAGGGACTCTCAAAAGTCTTCTCCAACACCACAGTTCAAAGGTATCAATTCTTTGACACTCAACTTTCTTTACAGTCCAACTCTCACATCCATACATGACTGCTGGCAAAACCATAGCTTTGACTAGATGGACCTTTGTTGCCAAAGTAATGTCTCTGCTTTTTAATATGCTATCTAGGTTGGTCATAGCTTTTCTTCCAAGGAACAAGCATATTTTAATTTCATGGCTGTAGTCACCATCTGCAGTGATTTTGGAGCACAAGAAAATAAAGTCTGTCACTGTTTCCATTTTTTTCCCTATCTATTTGCCATGAAGTGATGGGACCGGATGCCATAATCTTAGTTTTCTGAATGTTGAGTTTTAAGCCAACTTTTTCACTCTCCTCTTTGCTGGTATACAAAAATCTAATTTTTGTTTATTTATAGTTGCATTGCTAAACTTTTTTACTGCTTCTGAAATCTTTTCAGTGGATTCTCTTGAGTTTTCTAGGTAACCGATTCTTCAAATAATGACAGTTAAATTTTCATGCTTTTTATTGTCTTACATTGGCCAAAATTTGTGGGGAAATGATAAATAGGAGTGCTGATAAAGGAAGTCTTTGTCTCTTTATTACTTCTAAATAAGGAATCTCAGTGTTTAGTCATTAAGCATGATACTGGAATTAATAGTTGTTTTGAGATCAATTTTTCATTATAATTTTAAAGAATCACTTTCCTTATCCTCATTGGCTAAGGGTTTTTCTTTCCTTTTTTTAAAATTAAAGTGAAAGATTTCTGTGCAACATCTTTGGAGATTATTTTTCTTCTTTAACCTTTTGGTATGGATGCTTTATATTAGTAAATTTCCTAACATTAAATCATGCTTGGAAAAAGCTTATTTGGTCATATGCATTTTCCAGTATTAAATTCAATCAGTTACTAATAATTCTTTGCAAATAGCTTTTGCAGCATTCCATTTATTTTTATAAAGTGTCCTCATGTCATTATTTCTTAAATTGCTTATAATAACATTTTTGCTCCAAAATTATTTTATTTATTATTGCTATCTCCAAGAAGCTGAGATTTGTTTGAAATTCTGTTACTATAATTTTGATATTAATAAAACAAGTTTGTTTGTAGAAAAGATATATATTATTTTAGAATGTCAATCAGATTAAACCATGTTTACTACATTAAGAAATTAACTCCAGATCCCAGTGGTTTTAAACTACAGTTGTTTATTCTGGCCACACTACATGTTGAATGGCAGGTTAGTAGGGAGCCAAGACTCAAACTGATGGAATGTCCACCATTTCCTGCTGCTGCCATCTCAAATTGGGGTTTCAGCCTTCCCTGTAACAGTGAAGAGTGATGGAGAACTCACTCTTTCTTTTTAAATCTTTGACCTTAAACAGCACATGTCACTTCTACTCTTAGGCTATTCATTAGAAATCATCTCATGGCCCAGCCTAACCTCAAGGATATGTGATAAAGCAAATGGAAATTCAGAGGACAGTTAATGCACCAAAATATCCATGAATCTAAATGTAAGATAGTCTCAGGATAGTATACAGAGATTATAATGATATTACATTGTTAGAATGAGTATATGAAGAAATATTTTACTGTAAATGAGGAAGACAAATGGGAAGCATTTAGAAAGACCAATGTGACTATAGAGATTTTAAAATATGAAAAAATATTGGAGTAACAAGGACTAGGATTATTCTCTCACCTGAAATAACAAAACAAATGGACAAAACACATGAAAAAGTTGTTTTTAAGGAATAGGACATTAGGTGACTAAGGACAGTGATCCCTGAAAGATGAGTAACATATAAGCCAAACTCCTACAATTGCCCCCAGATTGCTGCCTTGAGATCACTTCCAGACTGTCGTTCAGGAAAGTCGGACCCAAGTCAAGTCTGAAATGAGAAGACAGAGGTGAGAGTCTTAGAGATTTCAGGAGGCTATAATTCATATGACAGAGGAACAGAGCAAAGAAATCTCACAGAGATTGAACTCTGGAGGTAAGCAGAGAGTTGCCCCACAGTATTCAGCAGAGTGCTGATCAGTGCACATAAATAAGGAAACTACCAGAGGCTGAGGAAAGAAGCGCTCAAAAGGATGAGAGGTAATTGTGCCCAGTACTGACACAAGACTGGGAATGGTGCCTGTTACCATTAGCCATACCAGAAGGCTTCATCCTTCTTAGAGCCTTGGTAGACTACTCAGAAGAGTAGTCTTCCATAGTGAGAAATAATTAGTCCTAGTCTAAATGCTGTTCTGATGCTGCCTAACAAATCTTAAAAACAAGACTCAAAGGACTGAACTCTTTCCAATAACTTAATTGTATCCTAAAACAAGACTCAGGAATATTTACAGGGATACAAAAATATCCAGCACCCACAAAGTAAAATTCACAATATCTGGCATCCAATAAATAATTACCAGGAATGAAAAAGCAAAAATCTATGAACAATGATGGGGAGAAAAATCAATTGATTGAAACTAACTCAGTACTGATGCAGATACTATAATTACCAAGCAAAACATTAAACAAGTTATTATGATTATATTCCATGAGTTCAGAAAATTAAATGGAGACAGGATAGGTATAAAAAATATTCAAATAAAATTTCTAGATGTGAAAACTGCAATGGCTGAGATGAAAAATATACTGGATGGATATTTGGGTACATCAGACACCATAGAAGAAAATTTTAGTGACTTATAGAACATAAAGCAATAGAAAGTATCTAAAATCAAACACAGAGACAAAAAAAATCTTTAAATGAACATAGCATCAGTGAAGGCAATGGCACCCCACTCCAGTACTCTTGCCTGGAAAATCCCATGGACGGAGGAGCCCGATAGGCTGCAGTCCATGGGGTCACTAAGAGTCAGACGTGACTGAACGACTTCACTTTCGCTTTTTACTTTCATGCATTGGAGAAGGAAATGGCAACCCACTCCAGTGTTTTTGCCTGGAGAATCCCAGGGACGGGGGAGCCTGGTGGGCTGCTGTCTATGGGGTCTCACAGAGTCGGACACGACTGAAGCGACTTAGCAGCAGCAGCAGCAGCAGCATCAATGAGTTGTGAGATAACTTCAAACAGCCTAATATACACGTCATTAGTGTCTACGAAGGAGAGAAGAGAGATGCAGAAATGGAAAAAATTTGAAAAAAATAATGGTCAAAAATTGTCCACATTGATGAAAAGTATTAACCCACAAATCTAAGAAACCAAATCAACCCTAAGCACAAGAAACACGAAGATAACCACACACCCTGGTGCATTATAATTAATGTGCTCCAAATCTGTGGCAAAGAGAAAATCTTAAAAGCAACCTGAGGTAAAAACACATTTATATATGTGTCACATATTGGAGAAGGAAATGGCAACCCACTCCAGTGTTCTTGCCTGGACAATCCCAGGGATGGGGGAGCCTGGTGGGCTGCTGTCTATGGGGTCGCACAGAGTCAGACACGACTCAAGTGATTTAGAAGCAGCAGCAGCACATATATAAGAACACAAAGATAAAGATGGCAGCAGATTTCTTGTTGGAGACAATGTATGTGAAAACCCAATGGAGAAAAATCTTCAAGTAGACAGAAAACTTTCAACATTGAATTCTACATCCAACAAATATGTTTCAATAATGAAGATGAGATAAAGACTTCTTCAATCATTCAAAAGCTGGAAGATTTCATCTCCGGTAGACTCACAGTACAAAAAATGTTAAAGAAACACTTTAGACAGAAAATAAAATGGACAGAAACATGGATTTACTCAAAAGAATAAAGAGTGCTGGAAATAGTTAATTATTCTCATGGACATGAAAGGCTGGAACAGTTCCTTGCATCATATTTGGAAAAGATAAAATCAAGCCAAAGTAACTGTTCTTAACTTTTTTTTCATCTTTTTCAATGTGATTCTTTAAAGGCAGAACGCCTTTCCCAGAAGCAACCTCCATACATACCCACAGACTTTAAAGTCACACTGACCAGAAGTGCGAGAAGAGAACTGCCATGATTGGCTTAAATTTAGGATTTACTCCAGAATCAAGTTGAGAGGAATGGAGGAATGGACAATTGAACTAAACTGAAAGTCTATCGTAATAAAAAGAGGAAAAAATGGTTGTTAGGTAGGCAAACTGCACTGTGTGCTTGAACATTTATGGAGAAACATCATTAAGTTCTTTTCTATAGCAACAATTTAAATTTAGTAGATTTGGGACTTCCTTGGTAGTCCATTGGCTAACACTCTACACTTTCAATGCAGAGTGTGGGTTTGATTCCTGGTCAGGGAAGTAAGATCCCTCACGCCACATGATGTGGCCAAATATTTTTTAAATAAAAAAATATATAAATTTAATAGATTTATAGAATTCCATAGAAAGGATGTACCATAATCCACTTACTTTAAGTCATAATCCCTACTGTTAGACGTTTATATTGCTTTGAATTACTAACGGGCCTACGGTAAGTATTTTTCTAGACATAACTTTGTTCATAACTGATTATTTCCTTAAGAAAAATTATTTGCAAGGGAAGAGCCAGCTCAAAAGTGCATATCAAATGGTACCTTATGACAAGATGATACAAGTTTACTTTCCAACCATCAGACTAGGACAGGTTCCATCTCCCCCCTCCCTCACTATACTATCTATTAAACTTCTCCAGTATCCCAGGTAAATATGTCTTTTCATTGCTTTAATTTGTACTATTTTGATTACTAGTGAGGTAAACCACATATGCCCATGTTTTGTCCACATTTATGTTTCCTCCTTTGTGAACTACCTATTTAATACCTTTGCCTCATAAATGGTATTTTAATGCAAATGAACAAAAAATATGAAAAGAACACACAATTTAAAACTCTTTAAAGAATGACATGGACCAAACTATAATATTATCAGAAAGATAAACAGCCAGAAAGAATGAAAACTTATAAAAAAAATAACAAAGGGCATTCTTATTGAGTCTAACTTGAAGAGAAGAATAAGAATATATTAATTTTACTCTATATTCTCTGTGATGGAGATTGATGGCCACACCAGAAATGTAGATTAGACACTGGGGGAAAAGAATTGAAATCCTACCTATGTTTAGAGTTATCAGAGAGAATTTACTTTCGAGGGAGTTTAACCTTCCAGGAGGTTAAATGAGTTGAATAAATGTCAAGTACTAGTTCTATGGATTAGTTGACTGCTTTTTAAGGAAGTTTGCAGAATAGGAGAGTTTCTGGATATCTAGAAACTGGGAAATGTTGCCTTGAGTTTTACAAAAGGTTTTTTTTTTTGTTTTTTTTTTTAAAAGGTAGAATTTGTATGATATACTAGTGATTAAGGAGATAATGTAGATTATCACCTGATTAAATGAGTGACCCCAAGTTTTCATGATATAATGGGAATAAAGGAAATATAGAGGTTTCCATATGATTAGATGAGTGACCTTAAATCATGGTCTCTGGTGGAGTGTAACACAACTCAGTCCTCAATTTATCCTGCTAAAAATATGGATGACAAGCTAACATAATGAAATTTAATGAGAACACATGTGCTAATGGAAATAATCTGAATAATATGAATTACTTATGTATAGGATTGAGGCTAGAAGTGTAAACCACAATCTGTCTTAGAAAAGTATATGTTTCTTATTCAATTTTAAGTCTAATGTGGCAGAGATTGTTTAAATAGCAAGAAAACCTTTTTTAAAAAGCTATTTTAGAGTTACAAATAAGCAATTTCACTACAGAATGGTAAAAGAACTTCAAGATTACCTTGTCTAAGCCTTCGTTTTATAGCTGTCAAAACAGACATCAAGAGAGGTAAAGCGTCTTTCCCAGGCTCCCAACAAATTAGCTGCATGATTTAATGCTGCATCATCTGTTACTGGTCTTTTTCTCCGTTTCTGTCTCTCTTTCTCTGTCCCTCTCTCTTTCTCTCATTCTCTCTTTCCCTCCCTCTCTCTCTTTTCCTCTCTCTCTCAATTACCAGCTTTCACAATCCACCTTTCAGGGAAAGGCTGAAGTTTCCTCTGTTGACACACTGTGCCTTTCCAGAGGAAAAGTATGGTAAATGTCTTAGACTGAAACTTGGATTTCCATCTTCAGATTTCCAATTGCATTTAGGTTTTCTGTAGATGAGATCTAAATCAATGATGAGCCCATTGGTCTGACAGTTGATGTCTCTTGATCTCATACCTAGGACACACTTGGTTCTTCCCAAGGAGAAAGAACCCTTCCCTGGAAGCATCATTCCTGGCACATGCAGAGAAGGGGTTCTCCTGTCTGCATGGACTCCTCATCTGCTCTGCTCACCACCCTGGCCTCAGGTCCCAACACTCTGCCATCATTCACTACACTGCAGTGACTGGCTTTCATTCTCTTCCTCCAACACACAAAGCCATCTTGGAAAAGCTTTCTTTGGATGTGCTGCTCCCTTTGCCTCAGAATTCTATGATCAAATTTTTGTATAACTGGCCAGAGGACCCAGTTTCCCTGTGACCATCCCAGAGAAGCCTTCCCTGATGATTCATTCTGAATTATCTGCTCATCTTTCTGGCTCTTTTTAATCTCATTTTCCTGTTTTATTTTTTATAATATTTATCACTATTTGAAATTGTGTTTTTAAAAAATATCTTCATATATTTATTCTTTGTCCTCCACATATTCTAAACATGGAAACTTCATCACAACAGGGTCCTTGAGCAATTGTTTACTGCTAAATATGTGATATCTAAAAGAATAGCTGGCTCATGGAAATAAAAAAATACTTGAGAGATGAGTGAATAAAGCTCTCACTTAGGCTCTCTGCCTAACTTCCTAAGTGAGAATCACAATATTCAGTTTTATTTGGGCCTCATATTTATGTGCATAAAGGCACATATCAGAATCAAGCAGAGTGGAGGAATTCCTCTTATTAAACTAGTTACCATTAAACTAGCATGTACCATTGTACTTGAAATAGAATCCAGAATTTCAGAGCTTGAAGAACTTCAAGGATGATGTTCATGGTGGTGGATAACTGAAACCAAGAGAAGTAATGTGATATAGCTCTAAGTGACGCAGATATTTCTGAACAAAGCAGAGACACAATCCAGGCGTACTGACTTCCATTACCATTACCATACTTTTCCTACTGAACTATGATCCCTCTATAAACTGTGAGAGTAAATATGAATGAACAATAGAGGAGAGAGGTGTTTGGAAAGGATGGTGGATGGTTGGAGAAAGTCGGAAAAACAGTGTCTCCCACAGAATCAGGAAGTGGTGATATACACTACCTGTAGTCTAAAATGAGGAGAACAGCAACAGCCCATAAAATCAGGAAGCTCTGTTTAAAGCAGGATAAAAAATAAAAAAAAGGATAAAGCTCATAAAGTAGGAAACCCTAACACAGCACAGCTATTTCACCTATAACGGGTATGAGATATTTTGCCCCCCGAAGGAGAGCATTAATCCTCTTATAAGCAAAGCGACTCAAAGCAAAGCAAAGAAGCTCTGAGGGGTTTTGTGGTTGCCCCATTATTTAGATAAATCAAATCAATTTTCTATGCTCAAGAAAGAGCTCCTCTTAGGAGAAATGTAATGCAAATGTAGGAAGTCATGATCTTTCACAACTGTCACATAAAATTCTATCTTTTGTATAAATGTCAGAGTTATAAAGCTAGAGATAAACATGGATATAGAACTGAATTCATTCAATATGACTTCTGTGGAGAGAATGGTATTAGATAAGATAGATACACATACTATGTATAATAACACAATGCTGTAAAATTATCTCCAAGTAACTGGAGCTCTTCTCAAAAGTAATGTTCTCATGACTTATATTATTGGCAGAGACTCTTTAAGCTCAAAAATGATAAGACATGGAATCTTTTTGATATGATTTTGTAAAGATGCAGACTGTTTGTATTTCCATTTATGTCATATTTTCATTAGCCACTGGGGGCTCTGACTGTTTTCAAAATGATGAACTTCAGTGTGTTACTTGTTTGCCACAATATTTTGGACAGAAACTAAGGAGGAGAAACTATATTGTTCAACCTAAGGCTGGATATGAAGCAGCTCAGTTCTCTCACCCATCACGTGTGTAGGTGTGGGCTAAGGGAAATAGAGTAGTCACATAGATGGGGAGAGAACTTCCGACTTCCCTTTACATTACCTGGACCGAGAGTGTCCAGCCATGTTCGAAGGCCAATGGGCTTTCCCATGTGGAATGTGAGCTGTAACAACACCAGACTTGGGATTTAGGCCCTTACTCACAATGTGACCCTGAATTTGTCACTTGGGTTTTAGGAGTTTTACTTTCCTCGTCTGGAAATCGATAAGAATATGTTTCCCAGGCTCTATCAGAAGATTGTTTTGAGGATCAAAGGAAAGAATGTCCACAAAAGTGTCTCACAAACTACAAGTTACTATGCTATTGTATTTATGGAGATGGGAAGACTGGGCTGGGAGATACTAGAGGAAAGGTTAGGAGTTCAGAAGTAAAGAGGCAATAGAACTGACAGGAAGCCCTATCAGTTTCATATTGTTGGTGGCAGGGCCCAGTGGCAGGGCAAGGTAAGAATCAGGGGATTAGATGTTTCATGATATTGTATGAAATGTAGCAACATTCAATTCATGAATCTCTTGGTTTCTTGAACACAATTGGCACACAGCATGGGTTACTTTAAGTAGGGAAAAAGGTGGTAAAGAACTACTCCAAAGAGAAGTCTGGGAAGGGGGCATTTCAGCATAAGCAGAGGCTCCAGTCCTGCAGAGGGTCTCACAACAAAGATGAGTGGGGAATCGCCCTCTGCTCCAACAGGGCCTCTGGCAGCATCCTCTGGATCAGCTCTCATCAGCGAAGAGTCAGGTCCCCCAGCAAAGAGCCTTCATTCAAGTTGCTGGGTATCACTTTAAGGAATCTGTCAGTAGAGTGTAATCATTGTGCCCTGGAAGCCTTGTCTTTGTCAGTTGTTTCTTCTGTTCCAGTTGTCAAACAAATTTCTAAAGTAACTCAGATTCTAAGACAGTCACAGCCCTACCACAGACATACCAAAACAACTAACATGGAAATTCACCTGGGTTTCTGTGACTCCATTTTGAACTACTTAACATGGCTTAAATCCTATACGTTTCATATAAGATAAGTAGGAATCATAACCTCAAAGAAATCACAACATAATAACGATGCTATCTCACCTCCAGGTGTCTGTGGGATTATAGGTATCAACCTATCTTCATCTCTGTCTTTCAAGAGAGCTAGAAGTAAGTCACCCCAGTAACAATGACCACCCTGGCCCAAATATTGGGTCATTTTATTATAATATTAAATATAAACAGATACATTTTCACTGTATGAAAAAATATCATTTTCCACTAAAAGCAAACCGAGTACCTTGGAGAAAGGCTGACTTCAGGGCTGGGGTAGGAAAAATAAAATGTGAACCTAGTACATCTTCTATGAGAAGGTGAGGAAGTGCTCAAAAATTATGGAATGCAGCGAAAGGGTACAGAGACTGTTTGAAGGGACCTCCATAGGGACCTCAGTTTCTGGGGAAGTTAAGCATCAAAATAATTAAGAGTAATAATGAGTTATATTAACCATTGAAAACCCATGAATTCATACTGATAATAGACAAATAGGGGAGAAGGAAGGAAAAATGCTAGAAATCTCATTACTGAGAAGATTGATAAAATTAGAATATGGACTGTGACTAAATAAAATTATCATTGTTGCTCTGTTCAGTCACTCAGTTGTGTCCAACTCTTTGCGACCCCATGTGCTGCAGTGCGCCAGGCTTCCCTGTCCTTCACCATCTCCTGGAGTGTGCTCAAACTCATGTCCATTGAGTCCGTGATGCCATCCAACCATCTCATCCTCTGTCGTCCCCTTCCCCTCCTGCCTTCAATCTTTCCCAGCATCAGGGCCTTTTCTAATGAGTTCACTCTTCAAATCAGGAGGCCAAAGTATTGGAGCTTCAGTATTGGATAATGGAAAATTATCATATTCATGCTAAATTTCCAAAACTTGGTAACTAAGTTGTGGTTAAGAATATATTTTCTTAGAAGCAAACACACTGGACTATTGAAGGATAAAAGGGCATGGTATATACAACCTACACTCTGATAATTCAGAAATGTATACTGTGTAAAGGGCTTCCCACTGGCACTAGTGGTAAAGAATCTGCCTGCCAATGCAGAAAACATAAGAGATGCGGGTTCTGTCCCTGGGTTAGGAAGATTCCCTGGAGGATCGCATGGTAACCCACTCCAGTATTCTTACCTGGAGAATCCCATGGACTGAGGAGCCTGGTGGGCTACAGTCCAAAGGGCTGTGAAGAGTTAGACACGGCTTTGGATGCATGCACACATGATATATAAAAGAGCCTGAAGTCTTTTATTAGACAAACACGGGACATGTTTTTGCTTCCTGGTTTTACCACTTATTAACTGTTTTAATTTTTCCTCTTTCTCTTTTTCCTTTTGCACTCAAAGTACAAAGGGACAGGTAA
Organism: Bos javanicus; assembly: GCF_032452875.1. NCBI lineage: Eukaryota > Metazoa > Chordata > Mammalia > Artiodactyla > Bovidae > Bos > Bos javanicus. The sequence goes on along the minus strand of NC_083872.1, from coordinate 47,077,003 downwards.
ATTGGAGGCATAAAATGTTTAGAGAGGCTATATAGAGAAATATGATTATCTTTAGATCAACCTTTTAGTTAAAGTATAACATTCTTACAGAAAAGTACACCCATAATAAGTGTATAACTCAATGAATTATCACAAAGTGAAAATATCCATGTATCACAACATCCATGTCAAGAAATGGAACTTAACCAGCCCCTATCAGCCCCTCTCACTATACCCACCAGCATAATTACCATTCTGACTTCTAATAGCACAGTTTAGTGTTGCCTGTTCTTGAACTATCAACTTCTTTATCACATTATGTTTGTAAGTTCCATGTTGTATATATTTGTGGTTCATTTATTTTAACTGCTGTACAGCATTCCATTTATAAATAAACCACAATTTATTCTTGCAAGTACACTAATGATGGGTATTTGGGTCGTTTTCACTTTGGGATTATTACAAATAATGTGATTAAGAATATTATCAGACATGTCTTTTGGTACTCATGTACATTTAATTTATTCTTGTATCTAGAAATGAAATTGCTGAATCACAGGATGCTCATATATTCAGTTTTAAGAGATGCTGCCAAATAATTTTCTGAAGTAGCTAAACTAATTCATACTCTCTCCAATAGTACCTGACAATTCCAGTTATTGCCAACATCCCTGCCAACACTTGGTATTCTCTGCGTTACATTTTTGCCATTTTGATGAGTGTATTAGTTTTCTAGCTATATAACAAATCACAAATTTTAGTATCTTAAAATAATACAAATTTATGATAACACTGTTTCTGTGCATTAGGAGTACAATTTGCCTGAGTCACCTGTTCAGAGTTTTATAAGGTTGCAGTTAAGATGTCAGCTGGGTTGCATTCTCATCTGTAGGCTTGATTGGGCCAGAATCTGCTTCCAAACCTCCAAAGATTGTTGGCAAAATATGTTTTCATCCCACTGTGTGATTGAAAGCCCTGGGTTTTTGCTGGCTGTTGGCTAGAAGTTTTCTGGTCCTAAAAGTTGTCCATAGTTCCTAGATGCTACCTTCAGTTCTTGCTACACAGGTTTCTCTTATTTGACTACTTACTGAACCACAGTCACAACATTATCTCCAGTATGTTAATAGTCTTATATAGCATGAGTGACACCCCACCATCTTTGCCATATTTTATCAATTAGAAGCATCTCACACATCTTGTCAGAGGAGGCAATGGCACCCCACTCCAGTACTCTTGCCTGGAGAATCCCATGGACGGAGGAGCCTGGTAGGCTGCAGTCCATGGGGTCTCGAAGAGTTGCACACGACTGAGTGACTTCACTTTCACTTTTCACTTTCATGCATTGGAGAAGGAAATGACAACCCACTCCAGTGTTCTTGCCTGGAGAATCCCAGGGACGGGGGAGCCTGGTGGGCTGCCGTCTATGGGGTCGCACAGAATCGGACACGACTGAGGCGACTTGGCAGCAGCAGCAGCACACATCTTGTTTGCAGTCAAGGGTTTTCACAAAGGTGTAAATACCAGGAGATAGAGATCATAGTATTTCACTGTAATTTCAGTTTACATTGGAAGACTATGTTCTCTCAGAACTAACAAGAGCATTCTATTTACTTGGAAATTTTGTCCTGAAATACCTTAATTATTTTTTCTCTCCATCTCATGAATTAAATTCTCCATCTTGCTTTGCCAGTATGGGTATGGCTCAATGTACAGACTTCAGCTTTCATGTCCTAAAGACTAGCTTATATATAGGGTTGACATTCTGTCAGCTCAGGCATCCATGCCATTTCAACTGGGCACAAAGGACCGAGACCTGAGTCATAGTTCATGGGACTCCAGAGATTTTTGAATACATTGCTAAAATATAAGGAATTCCTATTGGCTGGAAATGTGACTTGGCCTATTCTTTCTTGCTTACTTCCCCTAAGCAGCATGAAACATCACTCTACACACTATTAAGCAGTGGCAATTTCTCCCTAGGGGAGATAGCATTTCAGGAGCGAACACTGTGGTCTTTGATATTTGTTTATCACTTCTCTTAACTCTATAGCATGTTGAAAACTTTCCTAGGAGGGGTGTATGGAGTAACTCTCCAACAACACTATAGTTAATGTGTTTGCTAAATTACAGATAATAATGAAATTGTCGCCCTTGACCACAAAGAAAAAAGTAATTACTCCTTCAAAAGAAGGAATATATAAAATCACCCAACTAGATAAGAACTGAATTTTAAAATGTTTTGTTCTCTGTAGAGAACACTGTCATAGATTAAATAATACAATTAACTATAATAATACACAATAGAGTGAGAAGTTTTAAATGAAATTATACCAAGGACATTTAAGAAAATACTTATGAGTGAACTTAAGGACTCAATACTTCCCTAAAGTGAGAAAGCACAAAACTCCTCTATCTTGGAGATTTTTTTTTTACTCCTAATGAACTTTTAATCTTTGGGAACCTTATTAACAAAAATGCATATAGTGAAATTGATGGCATTAGAAGTAAATGATGTCACTGGAAGTAAATTCCCCAAATATAGCAATATATTTTTAAGACAGTGACTGTATCTAACACAGAAAATGTTACAGGGATAATTCCACCTGAGGCTGTCTTTGAGTCATCTTTATAATAAGGCTAAAGAAAAATGCATTCAGATTTGAATTCTCTTGCAAGGAAGTAGGAAATATATGACAAAATATTCAAAACTCTGAAAGAAACACCTGAAATTATTTATAATGAGTAAATTTCAGCTCTTCAGAGCTGAGTTTGAATGTATGCTGAATAGGGAAATTTTTATTTCTTAAATTTAATTTTATAAGCAAAAGCCACAGGTTAACTGTTTATCCATGTAACAAATTGGAGGGGTGGTGATTGAGTTCTATTATATTTATTTTAAAACTCAAGTAGCCAATCCATTCTAGATATCTTTTTAGCATTTTACTTTCTTTTATGCAAAAAGGTCCTTGGAGATAATTTTTCAAAAATGTATTCATTCTATTCTGTTGAATATGCCAAAAGCTTCCTTACCACTATAGTGATAGAGCAAACAATTTTGAATTAACTGAAAAAAAGTCATATCTCTGGGAAATAAAACTAATATTAAGTAACCAGGTAGAAATCTCTCTTTTAAGACAAAGGTCATTTTTATTAGCTCTGCCAGAGTGTACCAAGAGCTATGCCACCATGATGTGGTATCAGAAATGGATTCTGGGAATTTGAACCCTCTTATTTTCTAGTTGAAGATAAATGAATGTTGTAGATAACCCAATATGCCAGGATTATGTAAATTCTTATCTATTTTATACATTTATGTGCGTGTGTGCTCAGTCATGTCCATCTCTTTGCAACCCCCTGGACTGTAGCCTGCCAGGCTCCTCTGTCCATGGGATTCTCCAGGAAAGAATACTAAAGTGGATTCCCATTCCTTCTCCAAGGGGTCTTCCCGACTCAGGGATAGAACCTGCATCTCCTGCATAGGCAGGCGGATCCTTTACTACTGTGCCCTGGGAAGCCCCCTCTATTTATATCAAAATTGATATTCTCATCTAACCTTCTCAAGGGTTTTTCCAAGATAAATACTATCTCCATTTGCTAGATGAAGACATCAAACCTGGCAAAGTCTCAGAGTCACATGATCAGTCAGTGCTAGAGCTAGAATTCAAACCCAGCTTATGTTGTTCTAAGGCATCTTGCTTTCCTCTGTTCAGGAAGCTATTTTATTAATGTGCATTGGGTGAGGTCCCTGTGGAGTTAATCCTCCCCCACCCCCAACTTGACTGTGTGGTCCATAATTTTATTACTAGTAGCTTCTGTGATTGGCTTAAATCAATGAGTATAAATTCCAACATTGTTACCAAAGTGCACTCAAAGCAAGCTTACATTCACCAGATCCTTGAGGCTGGGCATGGCTAGCCAGAAGACATGTGCCAACCTGGCTTTGAGAGTGCTCTTCCTTTCAGCTCTATTTCTATAACCCCTATTTAACCATGGTGGATACCAACCAGGTGTGACATAATGGAAAACAGATGGATTGTTCTCTGCCCCCACTGCTTAGCACAGAACTCCTGAAACCTTCTAATTTCCTAAGTGATCAGAGCCCTAGGAGCATCTTTTGCTCTAGTATTTGTTCTTCGATCCCAGCACCTGGCACTGCCATACGAGTGATAGGGATGTCTTTTGTTGCCTAATAAGATGACTCTGGGTGGGTTCTTGGATGAATACTGGTTACTTCAGCCTCACCCCTCCCCCTTTCTCTTGAGACGTGAGAAGGGCTGAAAATGGAGTTAATGATCTATCATGCCTACACAGGGAAGCCTCCATAAAACCCCCAGAAGTACAGAGTTCAGACAGCTTCCCATTGAGTGAACATATGCACACCGGGATGATCACACACTCCAACTCCCCGGGGATAGAAAGAAGCTTCTGTGCTCAGGACCTTCCTAGACTTCACCCTATGTATCGCTTCATCCTTTATCACATCCTTTAACAACCTGGCAAACATGTTTCCCTGAGTTCTGTGCACTGCTCTAGCAAATTAATTGAACCTGAGGAGGGGTCACTGAAACATTTGATCTGTAGCCACTCAGAAGCACAAGTGATAACCTAAGTTTTTGACTGGCATCTGAAGTGGGGGCAGGATGAGTCTTGTGGGACTGAGTCCTTCCCAGGGGTCTGATGGCAGCTCTGGGTAGATAGTGTCAGAATGGAGTTACACTGCAGGACACCCAACTGGTGTCAGAGACTTGTTGCTGTGGGGAAAACCCTCTCACTTTTGGAGACTAGAGTGTCAGAGGGAAGTGTCCTTTGTGAGTGGTAAAAGAGATGCACAAGATGAAGAAACAGTAGGATGAAGGAAGAAGAAACAGTAGGAAGAACTGCCTTTTTTCCTACATAGGAGCTGGAAAACTGAAGATGTATCTTTTGTACTAGGTCTGTCACCAGTCATGAGAAGGTCATCACTTGGTCCAGATTCTCTCAACACTTTCTCCTCTCCCATTCATTCCTTCCCGAACCAGTGTTCAAAATGCAGATAAGAGAGATTGCAGTGTTTTTAAGTTTTTTAAGAACATCTTTGGTGTTCATCAGGTTTATTATGATATACCAAGATGTAGTTTGCTTTGTTACTTATATTGCTTTGGATTCACTGAGATTCCTAAGTGTGGATTTTTTTTTTAACCAGTTTCAGAAACTGCACAATTATTTCTTCAAATATTGCTACTACCCTGTTCTCTTTTCTCCTTGTGGGATTCCAATCACCTGTGGTTAGATCTTCTGGCCTAGTTCACATGTCTTATACTCTTTGTTATCCCTTTTTTTTTTCTTTTTTAAAGTTCTTTGTGCATTTTCGTTTTTTTTGGGGGGGTTGTGTGTGTATTTTTTTGGGGGGATGTTTTTGCGTGTGGGGGCTTCATTTTGGTTACGTTCTGTTGACCCATCTTTTTGAGTTCCCTAGCTTTGTCTTTTGCAGAATACAATAAGCTTTTTTTTTTTTTTTTTTAACAAAACCAAGCAACTTTACTGAGAAACAATTTACATATGATAAAATTGGCCCATTAATGTGAGATCAGCTTGGGAGAGAATGTAGCTTGAGAAAAGGGTGCAGAACCAAGGCGCATTGATAGGCAGAGCTGAAAAGGCTGGATCAGCCAGTGAGACATGACCACTAACCCATCTCTACTCCCTGTGCAGAGTCCACAAATTTCTTGTGTCCTTCCTGGTACTTTCATCGTTCTGACCCACCAACACCTCCTTTCCAGATCCCTTTCTGTCAACATTCTTAAATGACTAGCAAAACTGATCATTGGTTCACATTAACATACAATGTATTACCCTGTTCCGGGGTGTTTAGAACTCAACAGAAGATTCCAAGAGATGAACTAGCATAACCTCTATTTCCTCAAAGAAATTCATGGACTATCTTTATTAGGCATGCATGTAAAAATGCAGATGCCTGGCCCTCATTCTGGACCTACCAAGCCACAATCTTACCTTCAGAAACTCTCCAGCTGTTTCTAATGGATCCTAGCCTTTGACAATAAATGCCTTAACCCATTAGTATAAGTCTCAAGTATTGGGTAACAATACTTAATACTCAGTCTCTTGGGCTTTTTATAGAAAAACCCAAACTTTTTGGCCAACTCAATATCTACTTGTAGGACTTTAAGCCCAGGACAGACTGGCACTACGTAACTGCAGAGGTCTTGGCTTGGCCTTCCCACTACACTGTGGTGCCCCAGCTGATTTCAATTTCAAGCAAAACTAACCTAGTTTTAAGTAAATGAATATTTATATTTTATGTGCCCAAAATGCAGCTTCATATGGACTCCTGGGTGAGAGATATGGAAGCAAATGAAGACAGTCATTTTTATTCGAGTGGTGGATAGAATTTGAAACACCAGACGTCTATTCTGGGCCAAAATAGATATGGAAAGAAGTTTGGAAATGATTAATTTAAAATGACACAATCCATTTCAAGCCTCAGCCGAGAGCACTGATGCAGAGGCTCGAGGACATTGTGCCGATCATGAGCAGGGCTAGAGCAAGGCTGTTGGCAGCTTTAAGCTCCAGAAGCTTTTCCTATGCTGCCGTTTCATTCAGTTCTTAACCCTTTCAGCCTAGAATTCCCTTAGGGCAGTGGTCCCCAACCTTTTTGGCACCAGGAACTGGTTTTGTGAAAGATAATGCTTCCACAGACTGCAGGAGGGGGGTGGTTTCGGGAAGATTCAAGTGCATTATATTTATTGTGCACCGTATTTCAATTTTTTTAAAAAATTATTTTTGGCTGCACTAGGTCATCGTTGCTTTGTGAGGACTTTCTCTATTTGTGGTGAGCGAGGGTTACTCCTTGTTGTGGTGCACGGGCTCTAGCGGAGCAGGCTCAGAGGTTGCAACTCGTGGAGCCTAGAGCGCAAGCTCAGTAGCTGTGGCGTATTAGCTTTAGTTGCTCCACAGCATGTGGAATCCTCCCAGACCACGGATCAAACCCATGTCCCCTGCATTGGCTGGTGAATTCTTAACCATTGGAGCACCTGGGAAATCCCATTTCTGTTATTATTATATAGTTTCCGCTTCAAATCAGCAGGCATTAGATCCTGGAGGGTGGGGACACCTACCTGAGGGAAAATGAAAACTCATCTTAGTCTGACATAAGCACTACCTCCTAAGTGCTGATCTATGTTTTGTGAGATATATTTAAAACATGTGTGAGGAGTGTCTGCACGCGATTGGAAGAGCTTTAAAAAGGCAAGATAGTATACTTACTCAATACTAAGTAAGGTCCTAAAAAACTAGACTCCGGTCAGCTTGTATTGTCTTTCCTGAGAGTCAGCCTCTTTGCTTCCTGTGTCTTAGTAAAATGGCTCTAAAATTTCTGAACAGACAATTCTGCTGCACTCCTTGCTAGTAAGCTAGCAGCTGAGAAATAATGGAAAGTTATTATTGCTATAACCTATTATTTATTTAAAATAATCATGGTCCATATAGTATAAACACTGAAAAGTTTTTTTAAAAAAGAACGCTTTCAATCTCTTAGAAGGAAAAACAAGATAATATATTTATGACCTCAGGATAGAAAAGAATTTCAATGAGGCACAAAAAACCTAACTGATAAAAAGAAAAGTGTAATAAATTGGATCACATCAAAATTTAAAACTTCAGCATGATAAAACACACTATAAACAAAGTTAAAGGCAAGGGACAGACTGGGAGTAGCTATTTGCAACACATAAAGCAAAGGTTTAGTATCCAGAATATATAGACAGCAGCAATTCAATAAGAAAAAGAAAGATAACCCCGTAGAAAATGCACAAAGGCTACGAACAAGAGATTCACAGATGAAGTTCAAATGACCAACAAACATGAAAAAAAAAAAAAAAGACTTAGACTCACTAGCATTAAGGAATATGCAATAAAATTCATAAGATACAATTTCACATCCATCAAGTTAGAAAAAATAAATAAAAGCATCTGAATAGATCAGACATGGTGCTGTAGTTGCAAACTATAGAAACCAACCACAGTTTAAACAGAAAAAGAATGTATTAAATCATAATAGCTAACATTTACCACTGTTCCCTGTGTGTAGGTACAGTTCTAAGTGCTTTATATGTATTTGCTCATTTAATCTTCACAACAACCCTATAAAATAAGTGTCATTATTTCCCACACATTGTAGAATGGGAAGCGGAGACTTGCTTAGTTTGCCTGAGGTTACACAGAAAGAGAACTAAAGAGCCTCTTGATGAAAGTGAAAGAGGAGAGTGAAAAAGTTGGCTTAAAACTCAACATACAGAAAACTACGATCATGACCTCTGGTCCCATCACTTCATGGCAAATAGATGGGGAAACAATGGAAACAGTGACAGACTTTATTTTGGGGGGCTCCAAAATCACTGCAGATGGTGACTGCAGCCATGAAATTAAAAGATGTTTGCTCCTTGGAAAAAAAGTTATGACCAACCTAGACAGCATATTAAAAAGCAGAGATGTTACTTTGCCAACAAAGGTCCATCTAGTCAAGGCTATGGTTTTTCCAGTGGTCATGTATGGATGTGAGATTTGGACTATGAGGAAAGCTATATTCTGAAGAATTGATGCTTTTGAACTGTGTTGTTAGAGAAGACTTTTGAGAGGTCCTTGGACTGCAAGGAGATCCAGTCAGTCCATCCTAAAGGAAATCAGTCCTGAACATTCATTGGAAGGACTGATGCTGAAGCTGAAGCTCCAATACTTTGGCCATCTGATGCAAAGAACTGACTCATTTGAAAAGACCCTGATGCTGGGAAAGATTGAAGGTGGCAGGAGAAGGGGACGACAGAGGATGAGATGGTTGGATGGCAGCACCAACTCAATGGACATGCGTTTGAGTAAACTCCAGGAGTTGGTGATGGATGGGGAGGCCTGGAGTGCTGTGGTTCATGGAGTCTCAAAGAGTTGGACAAGACTGAGCAACTAAACTGAACTGAACACAGCTAGTCTGTCAAGAAACAATGGTTTCAACATAGCAGCATGTTTCTTGGGTCAACCCTGATTAAAGGTGTGTTCATTTATCTATTAGAAAACACACTACTCCAGGTCACTGAAAACTCCACAGCCATTCAGAAATCCTAAATATCGACAACTGTTCATGTCCCCAATACCAGGAGACAGGATACAAATATCACTGCTGCCCGTGGGAGTGAATTCCAAGGAGCACGTGTTTCCTGTGAAATCACTGGTTTTCCATTCATGATCTGGTGTGAGTGAGTCTGACCAACAATCTAGGGAGAGTGGGAAGGAGAGTCTTCTTCTTGATGTCTATAGTGGGAGGCAGAGACTCATAATTGGAGATTCTCCAAGTGTAAGAGGATCTTTGGGGTGCTGGGTTCACTACACTGACACTCCATATCCTGGAGGAGATGAAGAAAAACAAGAACACTGGGTGGAGCTGTAGATGGTACAACTGATATGGAGAGTGTTTTGGTAATTGCACCCATGCAACAGCATGTATTTCTGGGGAAACTTCAGCACAAGACAAAAGACAAAATGTAAAAGATGTCAACAGCAGCATGTTTAAAACAGCAAACTATTAGAATCGACCAAACTTTCCATTAATGGAAAAATAAATTGTGTTAAGATATGAAATATACATAGCAATTCCAGTGAATGACCTAGATCTATACTAATCAACGTTGATGGTTCTACATAACAGGATGGTAAAAAAAAATTTCAGAAATGATAGATACCATATGAAAACATTTATGTAAATTAAAAGTAAATGAAAGGAGCACATAAATGTAGTGAATATTGTAGACAAAGAATGTCACCTGCCATATCATAAACAAAGTATGTTGTGGCCTTGAGCCATCAGCCACTGAGGCATATTCTCCCCCACTGGATCCTGAGGGGCTTAGGATAAACAACAACAACATCAAAAACAACAAACAAACAAACAAAAAAACCCAAGCAGGGTACTGGCCTTGGATAGCTGAGATGCATACCAAAGGAATAATTTCAATGAGCCCAGACTCTTGCATCTTCCTATATATAGAAAAGTGTTAAATTCATTAAGTTGAGATATCTGGTTTTCTTTAATTAGCAGTAATCTTTTGACCACTTTTTGTTTCAAAACTCCTTTATATCCCAGGTCCCCCCTTACCTCTCCATAGCAGTCCCTCAGGGCTATTCTGAGAGACTGCCTCCCAAGCTTAAGTCCTTAAAATGTCCAGTAAATAATTCTCAATTGTAAGTTGTGTGTTTTTTGTCAGTGAACAGTATAAAACATGAACTAAAGGATACACATCACATGCATGATCAGTGAAGTAGAAATTGCCTCTGAGAAGGAAAGGAGGCCACTGGAACTGAGGTGGGGGAGACAAAGGTAATTTTAGCTTCATTTGAAATATTTTATTTCCTTTATTAAATTTAAAAACTGAAGCTAAAATGTTTAACAGCACTTGTTAATTTTTGGTGTTTAATAATATATAGGAATTGGTTAATTAATTTCTATATTTTAATAATTTTTGAAAAGGGGAGAAATCATGGTTATTTAATTCTATTATTTGCATTTGTGACTAATTTAAAACAATTTTTCTAGAAATTGTTTATTCTGTTTCATAGGCTTCTCTTTTAGACAAATTAAGGATACAACTTTGTTACAAATACTGAAACTATAGAATTCATTTGATTTAGCATTCTGCTCTGATGACTACAGAGATATGTACATTTTCCAGATTATTTAATATTAAATGTTTAAATATAATCTTTCTAGAGGCTATAAACTATATTTAACTCCTTTCTCTTTGTATAATCTGCCAGAAGAGATTTGTCTGTTGCCTTCTGACTAATGAAGACAGAATCCAGATAGTAATAGATATTAAAACCATTTTTCTTTAATATGGAAAAACAGCACTTTCAAAATTAGTTTTATTTCAATTGCAACAGCATATAAATCAAACATCAATTCCCTGAAGGGTCTATTTAAAATAACAGAAAATTGAAAATATTCTGAAATTTATATTCATAATATTCTTGAAGCTACAGTGTTAAAAAATAGATCTAAGCTGCCTATCATCTCCCTACATATTCTATTTTATTAATCAAGTCCTTTGAAAAATTCGAGATTTCAGCAGAATCAACAGTGCCTAAATATGGGAAAATTTAGTCAATTCCCACTTACTTTGAAACAGACAATATGTTTTATGTCCAATAAGTTTAAGGCTCTTCAGGAAAGCTTATGTGGATATCTGCTAGATCCAACTTGAAGATTAACCTATTAATAGACTTCCAGGACCACAGAGATATGGGGGAAATTTTAATCTTCCCAAGAGAGGCTTAGACTACCAAACTAATATTACTTCTGATAATGGGAAAAGATTACAGTTTTCAAGGCTCAAACTTCCTGAAAAGAAAACACAAAGTGATCATATTTAGTACCTACCTAGACTGGTGAAGAGATATTAACATAAAACATTTAAAACATGCCTTCAAGTTATATGAAAGTATTACATCAGAAGATGGGGAAGAAGTGTCCTCATCTTCATTGTTGTCCATTCTAGATTTAATCGTCTTGATTAATATAGTAAGAATTTAAGTTAAACATTTTTAAAAAATCATTGAGAGGAATGATAATGAAAAACTGTAAACAGAGATTAAGAGCTATTTCACTAACTCTCTTCTGGAAGGTTTAGAAAAACAAGATTGAAATGTATGGCAAAAATCACCACAATATTGTAAAGTAATTAGCTTCCAATTAAAATTAATTAATTTTTTAAAACAAGATTGATAGTTATCAGCTTGAGATGGCATAGACAACATAAAATGGTTTTTGGTGACATAAGAAAATACACTGGAATGGAGAACAGTGATTATCATTCTGTTGGTTAGAATAACCTCCAGTGATTACTTCTAGAGGATAAGGGGAGGCTGAAGGGGAGAATATTTAGGAGGCTTCATCATTTGATAATACTCTATTTAAACTTGGCTAATAGGTAAATAGGTGTTATTTATACTATTCTTTATGTGTGTTGTTTGGAATATTTCATAATCACATTTAAAAGAAAGATGGTTCCAAAAGATCATGTAATAATCTGGATGCTATACTTAGCAGAGATTTAGACTGATGAGAACGTTTAGAAGGTGATTCTGATATAAGGACGAGACTGGTATGAAAAAAGTTGAATGAACTAGGGGAAGTTTAGCCAAATAGAGAAGACCTGGGGGTGAGAGGGTTTCCTGGCCACAGCAAGGAACATGACAGATGATTAAAATATTTGACAGTACTATGCAAAAAGGAATAGTTTTGATCTACATAACCACAAAGGATTAAACAACGCAAAGCAAAGCACAGTTCGGATTTAGTAGAATCAGTATAATTAAGAGTTGTCCAGAGATGGAATGGTTCACAATTCCACACTGGCTGTGTAAAAGTTTGTCTTGGAGGAATGACTTAGCAGGATTGTAATCTTGTTAAATTCAAGCAAAGTTGAACTTCTCCACAGTTTTCCAGAACAATTAGGTTTTTTAAAAAATGTTTTTAAAATTTGAATATTTTTTAAGTTATATAATTTTCTGTCTAACCAGTTCTTTCGCTGGTGGGGAGGTTGATCAGAAACTAGTCATTCCTGTAGTACTAACAGCCTGGAAATGTAACTTAGCCACTGGCAAGATGCAAAGCGCCTGAGGACAAATGCCAAGATTTCAGGGAAAATGCTAGTTTATCCAAGTTAGATTATTCAAAAGTGTTGTTAGATGATATGAAGTGAAACAGAAGCTGGAGGACAAAGTTAGTTGAGTTGTTGATCCCAATAGATGACATAAGACCAAGCCCATTAGTTCCATCCATGTAAGGTAATGGGCTCTTCTTGCTCTTCTCAAACTTGTTTACCCAGCTATCTTGAACTTACCTAAAGGGCTCATGATAGGATGGAGTCACTATTTTGGAGAGAAGCTGAACAAATTGTCACTAAGAAGTGGAATGGCTATGTTAGAGGAGCTAATATGTATTTTATGAAACTTGATGTCATCCAAATCTTTCCAATTACCAGCTATATAACCTTGGCAAAATTACTTATCTGAGTCTTAATTGACTTATCTCTAAAATAAAACATTAATTTTACATGCCTCATATGTTAAAGGAAAAAATCATATGCAGTTGACCCTTGAATAACGCAGGTGTTGGGGCACTGATCCTCTGCACACTTGAAAATCCATGTAGAACTTAGAATCAGATCTTCATATCCTGTTTGTTTCCTCCTAGCCATCATTTGGCATCCACAGATTCAACCAACCATGGATTGTGCAGTACTGTAATATTTACAATTGAGAAAAATTCTGGTGTAAGTAGACTTATGCTCAAAGGCCAACATGTTCAATGTTGTACATGTATATAAATCTATCATCCTAGGGCCTGGCGCATAGCAAGTACTCAATAAATGGGTTCAAAACTAGAGTGGGGCAGGAAGAAATAACCTTATTCATTTCTATGTTCTTAATGCTGGATGTATACTTGTTGTGCCTCGTACTCTGTCATGTCCGACTCTTTGCAACCCCAAGGACTGTAGCCCGCCAGACTCCTCCATCCATGGGGTTTTCCAGGCAGGAATACTGGAGTCAGTTGCCATTTCCTTCTCCAGGGGATCTTCTCATCCCAAGCGATTGAACCCCTGTCTCTTGTGTCTGTTGCATCGCAGGCAGATTCTTTACCCGCTGAGCCACTGGGGAAGCCCTGGATGTATACTAGGTGTTCAACCAATATTTGCAATAAATTAGCGCTGAAAAGACAGACAAAGGATGACAAATATGAACCAGATAACTAAGCCACAAAAGATAGAAAGAAAATGAACAAAATAGCAATAGTATTGTGCAGAGACAGGCCTATTGGGGTGGGGGATGTATATTGAAAAGGAAATGCGTCATTTTAATGGAGAAGGTGCCCCATCTATAGATGAAGTTGTGGCTAGAGGAAAAAAGGGGAGGTTGGAGAAGTGAAGGTGATGATATTGCAGGGACATTTGAGTTTGTGAGCATGTCCAGTGGTCCCTTGACTCATGATAGATATGACAGGGAAGGATTAGAAAAAGGTTTCAGATCAAGTTAGATACCATCAAAAATCCTGATGGACTGCATTATAGATTTGAAAGGGTTTCTATGCATTAGACATACTTGGTCTGGATGTAAAGGTTTACCATACTTCATGGCCTCAGGGTCATCAGAATGTAGAACTGGATTTTTGCCCAGCACTGCTGCCTGAGCACATTATCTTCAGGTGTCAGAGGATTTTCTGGGGTTGAGTCTTCTGTCCCCTCACATTCTGTTTTTCATACTAAAATCAGGCAGATCTGTTTGCTGAGCATGTAATTCAGGTATCAGCTTGAATGGGTCTATTTCAATCAGCATAAATAGTGTACATTTGTCTCCATTATTCATGGTTGTCTCAGACATCATTCAGGGGCCCTTAGGGGAGTGTCCACAGATTTTAATGGTAGCTGTAACCCCTAATACTACCTGTTTCCACATAGAATAATTGGCCTAGGCTGAGATCAACTTCTAGAAGAATCACAGGGCAGAGGCCACCTGAGCTTAGATCTGCTTCTGAAAGAATGTTCTTTCCTCCAATAATGTATCATCAAAGCTAATGAAGAACCAGAGTAGGTAAGGTTTAGAGCTGAAAGGATGAGATTTTCAATGACTGTGAGGTCACAGTCATGTCTAGGTGCCAAGAAAACCCTTTGCTCCATGTAAAGAATTCCAAAGTACAGTCAAGTTCAGTTCAGTTCAGTTGAATTCAGTCGCTCAGTTGTGTCCGAATCTTTGCGACCCCATGAATCGCAGCACACCAGGCCTCCCTGTCCATCACCAACTCCCAGAGTTCACTCAAACTCATGTCCATCAAGTCAGTGATGTCCATCGAGTCGGTGATGACATCCAGCTATCTCATCCTCTGGTGTCCCCTTCACCTCCTGCCCCCAATCCCTCCCAGCATCAGAGTCTTTTCCAATGAGTCAACTCTTCGCATGAGGTGGCCAAAGTACTGGAGTTTCCACTTTAGCATCAGTCCTTCCAATGAATACCCAGGACTGATCTCATTTAGGATGGACTGGTTGGATCTCCTTGCAGTCCAAGGGACTCTCAAAGAGTCTTCTCCAACACCACGTTTTAAAAGCATCAATTCTTCAGTGCTCAGCTTTCTTCACAGTCCAACTCTCACATCCGTACATGACCACTGAAAAAATATAGCCTTGACTAGATGGACCTTTGTTGGCAAAGTAATGTCTCTGCTTTTTAATATGCTATCTAGATTGGTCATAAATTTCCTTTCAAGGAGTAAGCGTCTTTTAATTTCATGGCTGCAATCACCATCTGCAGTGATTTTGGAGCCCAAAAAAATAAAGTCTGACACTGTTTCCACTGTTTCCCCATCTATTTGCCATGAAGTGATGGGACCAGATGCCATGATCTTCGTTTTCTGAATGTTGAGCTTTAAGCCAACTTTTTCACTCTCCCCTTTCACTTTCATCAAGTTCAATTCAGTTCAGTCGCTCAGTCGTGCCCGACTCTTTGCGACCCCATGAATCGCAGCATGCCAGGCCTTCCTGTCCATCACCAGCTCGTGGAGTTCACTCAAACTCACATCCATCGAGTCAGTGATTTCATCCAGCTATCTCATCCTCTGTCATCCCCTTCTCCTCCTGCCCCCAATCCCTCCCAGCATCAGAGTCTTTTCCAATGAGTCCACTCTTCGCAAAGATATAAGCATCTGAATGCAGAGATCTAAAGAATAGCAAGGCGAGATAAGAAAGCCTTCCTCAGCGATCAGTGCAAAGAAATAGAGGAAAACAACAGAATGGGAAAGACTAGAGATCTCTTCAAGAAAATTAGAGATACCAAGGGAACATTTCATGCAAAGATGGGCTTGATAAAGGACAGAAATGATATGGAACTAACAGAAGCAGAGGATATTAAGAAGAGGTGGCAAGAATACACAGAACTGTACAAAAAAAAATCTTCACGACCAAGAAAATCATGATAGTGTGATCACTGACCTAGAGCCAGACATCCTGGAATGTGAAGTCAAGTGGGCCTTAGAAAGCGTCACTATGAACAAAGCTAGTGGAGGTGATGGAATTCCAGTTGAGCTATTTCAAATCGTGAAAGATGATGCTGTGAAAGTGCTACACTCAATATGCCAGCAAATTTGGAAAACTCAGCAGTGGCCACAGGACTGGAAAAGGTCAGTTTTCATTCCAATCCCAAAGAAAGTCAATGCCTAAGAATGCTCAAACTACCACACAATTGCACTCATCTCACATGCTAGTAAAGTAATGTTCAAAATTCATCAAGTTAGTGGTGCTCAAATTTAAGCAAGTATCAGATTTACCTGAAGGGCTTGTTAAACACACATTGCTGGGCTTGCCCATGAGAGTTTCTGATTAAGTAGGTCTGAGATGGAGCCTGAAATTGCAAATTTGTAACAGGTTCTGAAATGATGGTGCTAGTGTGGAAAATACACTTGGAGAACCATTGGCCTTGAGACATGAGAAGTAGATCACGAGAAAACCCTAGAAATCTCATAGCCACAAAAATCTTGGAATAAACTGCTATTCTTGATTCTGTAGAATATGTTAAAATAGCAATCGCCTTTTCAGATATCATTGACTCATCTATTTTAGACAGAATAGGTTCAGTGTTACAGCTGGGTCAGCTGAACCAAGTATTCATTAAAATTCATGTGCATAAAGAAACCTTCCATTCCAGAAAGTCATGGAGTATCCCCTTTATGACTCATTGGAAGGCAGGGATGCTGGACCAGATGAAGAGTTGTCAGCGAATATGTGAGTTGGTTGAGGTGTTTCTGCAAAGCTGTCATCACTTATTCTTTCTGCTTTGCCCAAAGCTGTAGATTGCATGAAAGTCTTACTTCTTCATGCTCATCAAAATGTTATAGAGTTGGTCTATAACCAGCTCTCTAGATTAGTACTAATGAGAGTAATTGTCTCAGATGATATTGTAATTCTAAGCATTAGTAATCCTAACAGGACTCCACTGCACTAGTGGGAGTTGGTCTGAGGGACCACCACCACAATTAGTGTCTTTGAACTTGCAAAATCCTTGGCTTTGAGCAATGAAAGTAAATATGTCTGCTTTGCTGGAATCAGGTATTAGATCCATTATTTAGTCACACATTGGAACTAACTACTGGCTCAGACAGTAAAGGATCTGCCAGCAATGCAAGAGACCCGGGTTCAATCCCTGGGTTGGGAAAATCCCCTGGAGAAGAGAATGGCTACCCACTCCAGTATTCTTGCCTGGAGAATCCTGTGGATAAAGGAGCCTGGTGGTCTATGGTCCACAGGGTCGTAAAGAGTCAGACACGCCTGAGTGACTAACAGTTTCACACAAGGGTAGTTCCCCTGCTTCTTCATTTGTTGCCAACTTAGATAACTTTTAGTGAATGGGGCAGAAATGAGACAAAGACTTAATGAAGGTATAAGTAGTGCTGGTGGCCAAATTTCCAGCTGAAGAAAAGGATATGAGGTGCAAGGATCTGTAGTCACTAATTTAACAAATGTTTACGTGCTAAAAGCTTTTCTGGGACTGAGAAAACATCAGCAAACAAGCCGAGATTCCTGCCTTCAAGTTGCTAACATCTTTAAACTGGAGAGGGTGGTGATAAAGGGGAATTTTGATAATGGATAAAGGACTCCAAGGGGCTTCCTAGGTGGCTCAGTAAGGAAAGAATCCACCTGCAGGGTAGGAGATACAGGTTTGATTCCCATGTGGGGAAGATCCCCTGGAGGAGGGCATGGCAACCCACTTCAGTATTCTTGCCTGGATAACCCCATGGACAGAGGAGCCTGGGAGGCTACAGTCCATGGGGTCGCACAGAGCTGGAAACGGGTGAAGGGACTGAGCACACAGCACGCAAGGGACTCCGTTTGTTTTTTGACATCTTGATAGGTTTTCCAACTTGGGGTAGGTAACAATTCTTTGTTTACATAGTAAAGTCATTTGGTCAAGTTTCAAAGTTTCCTGGATAAGAGCATGATCCATGAAGCTTACACGATGTCCTTGATTCTATTGGAATCAGTCTTGTACTAAATGTAGTAGGGAGCCACTTTTAAATCGACTGAGTGCAAAAGTCTTATTTTCTGAAGAGATTCTGGACTCCGAAGAGATATGGGAAGTAGGAAGGGGATGGTGGACAGGGCCCAGTAGTGGGTGCGTGGTGCAGGAGCACAAGAGGGGTGATGCATATTCTTCAGTATGCAAGATCAGATTCTGAAGTAAAAATCTGGACTGAGGCAGTAGACTGCCCAGCGAAGGTTGTTATATGATGGAAGATGACAAAGATTTGTGCATGGGAATAAAATGCACCGAGATATGTTCTGGATGATTTCCAGAGACCATAGCTAATAGCCAAGGCTAGCTTTTATAAGCTTTTAGTGCATTCTCACTTTGGGCAAGAAAGATCCCTTTGAAGAGGCCAGAATGAAGCAAATATCCTCTGCCACATAAATGAGAAATAAAAGCAAGCAGATGTGAAGTAGCAGACGAGAAAATAGGATTTAATTGCTCTACTAAGAAATAGAATGAATGCATCGATATATTTATTGCACAATTAATATATGTGTATTACTCAGGGTTCTCCAGAGAAACAGAACCAACAGGATGTGTGTGTATAGAAAGAAATTTATTACAAGAAATTGGCTTGCATGACTATGCAGACTGGGAAGTCCCAATATCTGCAGTCAGCAAATTAGACATCCAGGACAGCCACTGGCACAATTGCAGCCCAAGCCTGAGGGCCTGCGCCAGGAGAGTTGATGGTATAAATTCCAGTCCAAAGGCTGACAGGATCGGGATCTGAGAAGAGCTGATGTTTAAGTCCAAAGGCAGGAAGAGATCAATGCTCCAGCTTATGTAGTCAGGCAGTAGGAGTTCCCTCATACTCCTGGGAGGGTCAGCCTTTTTCTCCTACTTAAGCCTTCAACTGATTTGATGAGGCCCACCCACTGTAGGGAAGACAATCTGTTTTACTCAGCCTACTGATTCAAATGTTAATCACATCAAAAACAACCTCAGAGACACACCCAGAAAAACATTTGACCAAATATCTAGGCACCCAGTGACCCAGTCAAGTTGACACATAAAATTAATCATCAAAATATTCCAGGACTGTATTAAGTGCTTTACCTCATTTAATGCTCCTAACAATAAAGAATCCAGTAATTCCCTGGTAGTCCAGTGGTTAGGACTCAGCACTTTCACTCCTGAGGCTCAGGTTAAATCCCTGCTTGAGGAAATAAAATCCCACAAGTCTTGTGGTGAGGCCAAAAAGAATCCAGTAATTATTCTAATTTCTGTATTAGTTGGAGTAACACTAGGTACCATAAGAAATAGACTTAAAACTTGAAAGTGATTTAAATACCATAGAAGTTAATTTCTTGCTCGTATATCAATACACAGGATTCCTGATCAGCAGGCAGCTCTTCTTTCTTGTAGTTCCATCCTTCTGTCAGTCCTCATTGTTATTATCTGCATCTAGCCAACAGAAGGGGGGAGGATGGGGAAATAAGGAAATAATCCACTTCTTATAAGCCTTGGCCCAGAAATGCTACATGTCATTTTCACAAACATTCCTTTGGTGAGAATTAGTCACCTACCCACACTATGATGAAAGAGCAGGAGAGAAATTTGTCCCTTCCTGGGGAAAACTCCATGCTCTGAACACAGTACTCAAACTTTTGTTCATCTAGCTCTCTGCACAATCTGCTCCTCTAATGCCAAATATCTATGGTCACCCTTCTTTGTACCCATAGGACATGCTTACTGCTCCCCAGAAAAGTTAAGCCTCAGTACCATTCACTTTCTGCAGTCACCTCAACTCCACGATCTCTTGGTGATGCACGTTTCTCTTCACCAGGTCTCGTGGTCTTCTTTAGGTCAGGCAGTCTACAAACCAAAAAAGAAAATGTGCAGTGGCAGAGCAGGGATAGGATATATGCCATCAAAGCTCTCATTTGGATAAAAAAAAGAATGGAAAATACAAAGCTTTCAGTATTGCTGTCCCACCATTCTCTAGAGCAGGAATAAGCAAACTAGCCAGTGGGCCAAATCTGAACTACTGCCTGCTTTTGTAAATCAAATGTTATGGAAACATAGCCATGCCCAGTCATTTACGTTTTGTCTGTAGCTACATTATAATGGTAGAGCTGAATGGTTGTAACAGAGATATTATGCCCTGAAAGCCTAAATTATTTGCTCTCTGAACTTGTACAGAAAATGTTTGCTGACCACTGCCCTAAGATCTAAAAATTGTCACCTGAATCCAGCTGGAAGAAGATGAAAGTGAGTGTGGAGAAGGTACAGTACATCTGAGAGCCCGGCTCTAGAAACACCATGCAGAAATTGCATTCACATTCCATCCTCACATGGCCTCATCTAGATGTGTGCGGAATAGAGAAATGTAGTCTGTGGCTTTGGATTGGAATGAAAACTGACCTTTTCCAGTCCTGTGGCCACTGCTGAGTTTTCCAAATTTGCTGGCATATTGAGTGCAGCACTTTCACAGCATCATCTTTCAGGGTTTGAAATAGCTCAACTGGAATTCCATCACCTCCACTAGCTTTGTTCGTAGTGACACTTTCTAAGGCCCACTTGACTTCACATTCCAGGATGTCTGGCTCTAGGTCAGTGATCACACTATCATGATTATCTTGGTCGTGAAGATCTTTTTTGTATAGTTCTATGTATTCTTGCCACCTCTTCTTAATATCTTCTGCTTCTGTTAGGTCCATACCATTTCTGTCCTTTATCAAGCCCATCTTTGCATGAAATGTTCCCTTGGTATCTCTAATTTTCTTGAAGAGATATCTAGTCTTTCCCATTCTGTTGTTTTCCTCTATTTCTTTGCATTGATCACTGAGGATGGCTTTTTTATCTCTCCTTGCTATTCTTTGGAACTCTGCATTCAGATGCTTCTATCTTTCTTTTTCTCCTTTGCTTTTCACTTCTCTTCTTTTCACAGCTATTTGTAAAGCTTCCCCAGACAGCCATTTTGCTTTCTTGCATTTCTTTTCCGTGGGGATGGTCTTGATCCCTGTCTCCTGTACAATGTCACAAACCTCAGTCCATAGTTCATAAGGCACTCTATCTATCAGATCTAGTCCCTTAAATCTATTTCTCATTTCCACTGTATAATCATAAGGGATTTGATTTAGGTCATACCTGAATGGTCTATTGGTTTTCCCCACTTTCTTCAATTTAAGTCTGAATTTGGCAATAACGAGTTCATGATCTAAGCCACAGTCAGCTCCTGGTCTTGTTTTTGCTGACTGTATAGAGCTTCTCCATCTTTGGCTGCAAAGAATATAATCGATCTGATTTCGGTGTTGACCATCTGGTGATGTCCATGTGTAGAGTTTTCTCTTGTGTTGTTGGAAGTGGGTGTTTTCTATGACCGGTGCGTTCTCTTGGCAAAACTCTATTAGCCTTTGCCCTGCTTCATTCTGTATTCCAAGGCCAAAATTGCCTGTTATTGCAGGTGTTTCTTGACTTCCTACTTTTGCATTCCAGTCCCCTATAATGAAAAGGACATCTTTTTTGGGTGTTAGCTCTAAAAGGTCTTGTAGGTCTTCATAGAACCGTTCAACTTCAGCTTCTTCAGCATTACTGGTTGGAGCATAGACTTGGATTACTGTGATATTGAATGGTTTGCCTTGGAAATGAACAGAGATCATGCTGTTGTTTTTGAGATTGCATCCAAGTACTGCATTTCGGACTCTTGTTGACCATGAAGGCTACTCCAATTCTTCTAAGGGATTCCTGCCCGCAGTAGTAGATATAATGGTCATCTGAGTTAAATTCAACCATTCCATTCCATTTTAGTTCAAAGAAAGGCAATGCCAAAAATGCTCAAACTACTGCACAATTGCACTTATCTCACACACTAGTAAAGTAATGCTCAAAATTCTCCAAGCCAGGCTTCAGCAATATGTGAACCGTGAATTTCCAGATGTTCAAGCTGGTTTTAGAAAAGGCAGAGGAACCAGAGATCAAATTGCCAACATCCACTGGATCATTGAAAAAGCAAGAGAGCTCCAGAAAAACATCTATTTCTGCTTTATTGACTATGCCAAAGCCTTTGACTGTGTGGATCACAATAAACTGTGGAAAATTCTGAAAGAGTTGGGAATACCAGACCACCTGACCTGCCTCTTGAGAAACCTCTATGCAGGTCAGGAAGCAACAGTTAGAACTGGACATGGAACAACAGACTGGTTCCAAATAGGAAAAGGAGTACTTCAAGGCTGTATATTGTCACCCTGCTTATTTAACTTCTATGCAGAGTACATCATGAGAAACCCTGGGCTGGAAGAAGCACAAGCTGGAATCAAGATTTCTGGGAGAAATATCAATAACTTCAGATATGAAGATGACACCACCTTTATGGCAGAAAGTGAAGAGGAACTAAAAGGCCTCTAGATGAAAGTGAAAGAGGAGAGTGAAAAAGTTGGCTTAAAGCTCAACATTCAGAAAACGAAGATCATGGCATCCGGTTCCATCACTTCATGGGAAATAGATGGGGAAACAGTGCAAACAGTGTCAGACTTTATTTTTCTGGGCTCCAAAATCACTGCAGATGGTGACTGCAGCCATGAAATTAAAAGACTCTTACTCCTTGGAAGGAACGTTATGACCAACCTAGAGAGCATATTAAAAAGCAGAGACATTACTTTGTCAACAAAGGTCCGTCTAGTCAAGGCTATGGTTTTTCCAGTGGTCATGTATGGATGTGAGAGTTGGACTATGAAGAAAGATGAGTTACAAAGAATTGATGCTTTTGAACTGTGGTGTTGGAGAAGACTCTTGAGAGTCCCTTGGACTGCAAGGAGATCCAACCAGTCCATTCTAAAGGAGATCAGCCCTGGGATTTCTTTGGAAGGAATGATGCTAAAGCTGAAACTCCAGTACTTTGGCCACCTCATACAAAGAGTTGACTCATTGGAAAAGACTCTGATGCTGGGAGGGATTGGGGGCAGGAGGAGAAGGGGACGACAGAGGATGAGATGGCTGGATGACATCACTGACTCAATGGACGTGAGTTTGAGTGAACTCCGGGAGTTGGTGATGGACAGGGAAGCCTGGCATGCTGCAATTCATGGGGTCACAAAGAGTCGGACCCAACTGAGCGACTGAACTGAACTGACTCTGTGGCCCAGCAGCCACTTTGCCACTTTCCAATAACTCTGTTATACAAAGGGGAGTAAGAATGTTGGTGGAGAGCTGGTCAACCCCACTATAATGCCCATCCTGTGGATTATTCTAAAATTAAACTTTTAGTAACTTGGGAAGAAGTTCAAAAGAGAGAGGACATATGTATACCTATGGCTGAATCATATTGATGTATGGCAGAAGCCAACACAATATTGTAAAGCAATTATCCTTCAATTAAAAATAAAATTTTAAAAATGTTAGTAACTTGACTAATGACTTCAAATGTGTTTGGAGGTTTTATAACAAAATGGTTAACAATTCAGTCTCTAGAATCAGAAGGACCTGGTTTTGAAGAGTAAATGCTCAATAAATGTTATCAAAATATTCTTGCCTTCATGAAACAGTAGCTCTTGCTAGAGTTTAAAATTTACCTCCTAATCGGTAGCTTGGAATTTGTGAAATCCTGGTTTAGAGGTCTTTAAGTTCCCTTCCAATTCAGGAATGCTTTCATTCTACATATTTTTCTGGAGCTGTACTGTGTACCTGAGACTGTCTGAGGTGGTGGAAGGACAGATATTAATAAGACAATGCTCCAGCTCTTGCTATGTTTACAATCTAAAGAGGAAAACTGACATGGGATCAATGCCTTTTCTTAATACCTGGGGATAGGAACACTGAACTGGAAAGATCCACAAAGAGTTAAGAACTGTGGTGATTCCTGCTTGTCTGACAGCTTTCAGGGTGAACTCCTAAGCACCTAGGCGCTGCTGGCTCTGCTGTGCTTAGGTCCTGCTGGGCTTACCTGTCAAATTCTCCCATCAGTTGGGTCTTTCCTTTGGAATATACCCTTTGTCTTTAGTTCTTGACTTCCTCTTTGTTTATAGTCTTTGTCCTCTTAATCTTTCACTCTAAGTTTATTTTCCATTCTTGTATCACGCCAACCGTATTCCTTTGTTTTTAAATTTAAAAGTGATTGACAATTGACGCTTTATTCTAGAAAGTTTGTGAAAACCCCCAATCCTTTTTATTTCATTGGCCTTCTTCCCTTTATATGCCTTGGACCAGAATTTTAAAATCTAGTCTTTGGAACCCTGAGAGAGCCATGGATATGGTCTGTGGAATCTCAGTGTTTGGCAAAAGTTGTTAATGTTTTTATTCCACTGATAAATTTAAAAATTAATGAAAGCATATTCTGACATCAAAATGATGACATTCTAACTCACCAGTTCCTTGCAAACCAAGTGCCTGAGTTGTGTTTGTATTTATGATTGTGTTTGCATCACATGGCATCATGGAGTGCTGCCTGACTGAAGGTTTCAATGTTATAACAGTAGAGGAAAGTGGTGAGAGCACTGGGTCATGTGAAATATAAGAGTGTGGATACAGAAAATCAAAAGAAGAAAAGAACCTGTACTGTAGCATCTGGTATCATGTTTACTTTATAAGTGGATGTATTGTTTGGTTACTAACCCGGAAAATTCATTAACAATAAATATGTCATGAAGTATTCATTATTTCACTAACTGGATTAAGTACCCATGCAGAGATCCATGTTTAATGCCACAATGTTAAAATTATCTTGAACAATTTACAGAACTGACACTCCATGACAATTGTTCTAGGACCATTGTTCACTGGAAGAGTTTTGATTCTACAGGAAGGTTGTTTATTCTGAATTAGGAAACAAAATCATACTTAGGGGAAAGCGTATTTTATCTTGCATTAGTATGGTTGAAGTCAAAATATGAAAGTCAATTATATATAGAACCTGACCTGAGGCAGCAACCTTGTATATTAAAGCCTACATTAGCAATGTAGTTGCAGAAACACAACCTTATATATCATATTAAATTAGTGCTGTTAATTTGAATTTTAATGATTTCACAGTTTTGTTAGTATGTAATTTGCAAACTTGCTTTTGTTTTTAGTTGGATAAAAGGTATGAGCATGTATTTCTTTTATATTCACATAAAATATGTGCATATTTTTACATTATGATAAAATAGTGTAAGGCAGCATGGGGAGGGGTGTATCTGCAGGCGTGCATGCCTTTCCATTTAAATTGAGAATACACATTATTCAAGTTTAGTAAACTGCATTAAACAACCAACATACTTAGGACCTCAGGAATTCCAGGCTTTGAATCAGCACAGACTGTGAATAAAGGTTTTAATGTAGTTGAGGAAAAATGGGCAGAATGAGGACAGTATTAAGAATATTCATTGGAAGGACTGATGCTGAAGCTGACTTAGTGGAAAAGACCCTGATGCTGAGAAAGAATGAGGACAGGAGGAGAAGGGGATGGCAGGGGGTGAGCTGGTTGGATGGCATCATCAACTCAATGGACCTGAGTTTGAGCAAACTCCAGGAGATAGTGAAGGACAGGAAAGCCTGGCATGCTGCAGTCCATGGGGTTGCGACGAGTCAGACGTGACTGAGTGATTGAACAACAGAATAATATTCCACTTGAACAAATGTCTAACTGATGTTATTACTTTTTTGTAAGATTAAACTTGTTCTTATAAAATATTGGTGGTAACACATGGTAGGCTTATTTAATGCTTTACTTAACAAAATATTACGATAAAATTATACCAGTTCAGGATGTTTCAAAGGGATGAACCCCTGCTTGTCTTGGTCCTCTGGAGCCCACTGTAATCTCTGATCCTCTGTCTCCAGTGTTCTGACACTGGGACCACTTGTTCAGTTCAGAACTTTTGACCTTAGGTGGCTGCCTCAACCACACAGGAGCTTGTAAACCAGTGATTACAAGATAGTGGATTCCCTTGTAACTTAGACAGGTAGTTGATCAGTTAATAGAAAAATATTAATTAAAACAGGTTATTTAAAGTATGATACACACATAGTGATTTTTTTCTCACTTAATACAAATAATGTATGTTAATTCACCAGTATTTGACATTTTTTTTCTTGTTTTTAATTGAAGCATAGCTGGTTTGCAGTGTTGTGCTAGTTTGTGGTGTATAGCAAAAAGATTCAGTTATATATATACATAACTGAATATATGTATATATATATATCTGAATCTTTACACACTAGTAAAGTAATGCTCAAAATTCTCCAAGCCACACTTCAGCAATATGTGAACCGTGAACTTCCAGATATTCAAGCTGGTTTTAGAAAAGGCAGAAGAACCAGAGATCAAATTGCCAACATCCACTGGATCATTGAAAAAGCAAGAGAGTTCCAGAAAAACATCTATTTCTGCTTTATTGGCTATGCCAAAGCCTTTGACTGTGTAGATCACAATAAACTGTGGAAAATTCTGAAAGAGATGGGAATACCAGACCACCTGACCTGCCTCTTGAGAAACCTCTATGCAGGTCAGGAAGCAACAGTTAGAACTGGACATGGAACAACCAACTGGTTCCAAAGAGGAAAAGGAGTTCGTCAAGGCTGTATATTGTCACCCTGCTTCTTTAACTTATATGCAGAGTACATCATGAGAAACACTAGGCTGGAAGAAGCACAAGCTGGGATCAAGATTTCTGGGAGAAATATCAATAACTTCAGATATGAAGATGACACCACCTTTATGGCAGAAAGTGAAGAGGAACTAAAAGGCCTCTAGATGAAAGTGAAAGAGGAGAGTGAACAAGTTGGCTTAAAGCTCAACATTCAGAAAACGAAGATCATGGCATCTGGTCCCATCACTTCATGGCAAATAGATGGAGAAACAGTGTCAGACTTTATTTTTCTGGGCTTCAAAATCACTGCAGATGTGATTGCAGCCATGAAATTAAAAGATGCTTATTCCTTGGAAGGAAAGTTATGACCAACCTAGACAGCATATTAAAAAGCAGAGACATTACTTTGTCAGCAAAGGTCCGTCTAGTCAAGGCTATGGTTTTTCCAGTAGTCATGTATGGATGTAAGAGTTGGACTATAAAGAAAGCTGAGCAGAGAAGAATTGATGCTTTGGACTGTGGTGCTGGAGAAGACTCTTGAGAGTCCTTTGGACTGCAGGGAGATCCAACCAGTCCATCCTAAAGGAGATCAGTCCTGGGCGTTCATTGGAAGTACTGATGTTGAAGCTGAAACTCCAATACTTTAGCCGCCTGATGCAAAGAGCTGACTCATTGGAAAAGACCCTGATGCTGGGAAAGATTGAGCGGAGGAGGAGAAGGGGACGACAGAGGATGAGATGTTTGGATGGCATCACCAACCCAATGGACATGGGTTTTGGTAAACTTTGGCAGTTGGTGATGCACAGGGAGGCCTGGTGTGCTGCAGTTTATGGGGTCGCAAAGAGTCGGACACAACTGAGTGACTGAACTGAATTGAACAAGATATTGAAAACAGTTTCCTGTGCTATACAGTAGAATCTTGTTATTTATCTATTATAAATATAATGGTGTGTATCAATTAATTCTATGCTCCTAATTCCCTCTATTCCCTCTTTTCCCTTTAGCAAACATATTTTATTATCTGTGAATCTATTTCTGTTTTGTAAATGAGTTTACTTGTATCATTTTTTTCTTTTTTAAAACTGAAGTACAGTTGATTCACAATGTTGTGTTAGTTTCAGGTGTACAGCAAGAACTAAAGAGCCTCTTGATGAAAGTGAAAGAGGAGAGTGAAAAAGTAGGCTTAAAGCTCAACATTCAGAAAACTAAGATCATGGCATCTTGGTATATATAACATATATATGTTAACATATATAGATACATGCATAACATATATCTTAACATATATATACATACCATATATCTTAACATATATGTGTGTGTGTGTGTGTATATATATATATATATATATATATATTCTTTTCCATGTCCTTTTCTCCTGTAGTTATTGCAAAACATTGAGCGTAGTTCTCTGGTTCTCTGTGTTATGTAGTAGGTCACTGTTGGCTATCTATTTTATATATAGTATATTATAGTTTGGACTCCACATATAAGTGATATGATATTTGTCTTTCTCTGCTGACTTCATTTAGTATGATAATCTGTAAGTCTGTCCATATCA
Source organism: Bos javanicus (assembly GCF_032452875.1). Taxonomy (NCBI): domain Eukaryota; kingdom Metazoa; phylum Chordata; class Mammalia; order Artiodactyla; family Bovidae; genus Bos; species Bos javanicus. The sequence continues at coordinate 47,048,839 of NC_083872.1, read as the reverse complement.
CCAAAATTTTGATATGGAGTCCCCAAAAGTATGGTCCCATCACTTAGTGTATAAATACATCCAGTTTCAAATTCTTTAAAGTGGAGCAGGAATTTATAGGCATTTTCCATCAAGCTGAGTGCAAAATAATGTCTGATTCCCTTACCCAGTTTTTAAAAAATAATAATGTCACATCTATTTCCACAGGGTCTTTTTAGTGGCTTGGCCTTACTAATAGTTTCTAAATCATCCATTTTTCCCCCTTAGAAATGACCCTTTTGTGCCTATATTTTATTAACATACCCAATAGTTAAAATATATTATTGAGATAACAAGTATAGTTGGACTCCCTAGCCTAAAACAAACAAACAAGCAAAAAACCAGCAAGCTTTTTTACCAGCAAAACAGGTTTATTAAAAAACAGTAGTTTCAGAATTGCAATGCAACTATGGTGAACCACAAGCAAGTCTAGGTAAAACCACTAAAGAGGAAAATCTTTTATAAAGGAGAAGAATAAGTTGGGAGGGGCTATGATAAATAAAAGGTCCATTGCAGGAAACTGGAAGTTTGAAGTATAATGGCTTTTCATTGGCTGAGTTGTGATAGTGTCTCATTGGCTGAGCTGTTGCCAGGCAAGGAAAAATTTTTTTTCTTCCTCCAGCTTGGTCCTCCAGAACATGCAAAGTATGTCTCCTCCTGTTGGGATCTGTATTAATGTTGAGTGGTCCCCCCTTCCAGCCTCCCAACTCCATGAAGTTTCCTTTTATTAATTTTCACAGATTAAGGGGCTTTGGGAATTAACCCAACTGACTTGGTAAGCAAATAGCTCAACTGATGTGAATATTGTGAAGGCAAATTGAAGAGTAGAATCTTTTAAGCATTAAGTGTCATAAGCATCAGTCAGCATGTTTCACAGACAGAATAGAGAGCATCATGACCGTTTAACCTGGTTAAATGGAAGTCAGTTCTTTTTTTTTTTAAGCTTCTATTTTACAAGATATAGTGTGAAAAAGATTTAAGTACAAAATGCTGTGGAGGCCCAAAGAAGGGAGCTACTAAGTACCTATGATTCTAGATCTTTTCAACCCCTTATAAAATCCCAGAAATAAAAAAAATAACTTTTAACAATTTTATTTCAATATCTTCACTAATTCTAATATCAGTGAATTATTCTAACATAAAAGGTTAATCTGGATTTATATATTTTTTCTTAAATGGGGGGGGCACTGTGTACTATATAGTTTTGAAAGATCAATAATTAATACATCAATTGTTGTTTTAAGTTATCTGATGTCCTGTGTTGTGAAGAGTTAGAATTCCCAATAAAGATTTTTTTCATCTTGGCAGAAAGGGCAAATTCTGTGCTCAAACCATAAAACATTGGTTTTATCTTCTGGAGTATTCAGGTACCTCTTCTCCCTTATCTATCCCTGGTACTGATCGAGTCTCTTCACCTCAGTCTTCCCTCCTGGATCCAATTTTTATTGGTCTCTCCTTTATCAGAAGTCCTAGAGCCCTGTACCGTTTAATGATACCCTTCTTGGATCATTCACTGCCATTCCATGTGTTTATGCTTTTTCTTTTTACAGCTGACTGCAGGTCTCTTGGCAGAGGATCAAAGCTCCCAGGTCTTTTTCCTGTTCTTAGCACCTTTACATCGCAGGTACGAATAATTGCTTGTTGAGTTGAATGGAAACAACCAGCAGGCTGCTAAACGAAGACTGCCGGTATATTTCATAAAGTGACTAGACTTCTCTGAGGCATTATTAAATATTTATTCGGTAGCAGATGCTGTGAAGGCTAGATCAGAAGCACAGGTAACAACTGGCATGTGACGTGGGGGTGAGGGCCAGTCTTGTAAGACTGAACACTTGACCTGTGGAATCCGATGTTCTCTCCCAGTAGATGGTGTTAGAACTGAAATGAGTTCTGAGACACTCAGTTGGTGTGTGAAAATTGCTTGGTGTCATGTGGGAGACCCCCATTTCCACCCTACACATGCTCGATTGATATCAGAACTTAATATCTCTTTCCCATCTGGTCATCTAGTACAGAGTCTTTGTAATTTTACCTCCTCTAAGGTTCTTTAAGACCATTATTCCTCCCACCCCAACACACCCAAGCACACATCATGCTTTCCTCTCTTTCCCAGTCCAAGAAACTCTCATCAGAAATGTTCAGAGACAGTATCATCTGCCTCTCACTCCTCTCTATTTTCTGTTTTATCCTTGTTGCAGGTTGGATATTGAAACTGACACTGTGTGCAGAATGTTTATTAGGTGTGTCCTTCTGGGTTCCATACTTGTGACAAGGAAGGAGAGAGGTGGGATTTGACTCAGAAGTGAAGACAAGCTTCTTTGTAACCTGACAGCCTTGCCTTGTGCTGCAGGGGAAACTCTGGATCTAAAATGGCTGGTCAAAGGGTCCTGGCATTGAGACAAAAGGACCAAATCATTGAACTCCTGCCTTTATCCACCCTTCGAAGTAGACTGTCTCACAAAGGTTGTGACCTTGAGTGAGGTAGTTCTCTGTCGCTGGGCAATTCCTGAAGGAGCTGACAGCTGAAGGCTCTCAACTCATAGCACTTCCAGCTGCAGGAGACACAAGTCCTGTCTTGGAGGGAGATCTAAGGCGTAGCCCAGTTCCATCACAATGGTTAACAGTTAAATGCTATGTCCTTAGGAACTTCTCTTTCTCAAAGGTCTTTTTTTTCTTTTTTTTTGAGTATAGTTGATTTCTAACATTGTGTTCATTTCAGGTGTACAGCAAAGTGATTGAGTTATACATATAGTCATTCTTTTTCAGATTCTTTTTTCATATAGGTTATTACAGAATATTGAGTAGAGTTCTCTGTGCTATACAGTAAGTCCTTGTTGGTTCAGTTCAGTTCAGTCACTCAGTCGTGTCTGACTCTTTGTGATCCAATGGACTGCAGCACGCCAGGCTTCCCTGTCCATCACCAACTTCCGGAGCTGTTCAAACTCATGTCCATCGAGTCGGTGATGCCATCCAACCATCTCATCCTCTGTTGTCCCTTTCTCCTCCTATTCTAAATCTTTTCCATTGGTTATCTATTTTATATATAGTAGTGTGTGTATGTTAATTCCAAGCTCATAGCCCTCCTTCCCACAGTTCCCTTTTGGTAAAAACATAAGTTTGTTTTCTATATCTGTAAGTCTGTTTCTGTTTTGTAAATAAGTTCATTGTATCATTTATTTAAATTAAATTTCACATATCAAAGGTCTTTTCTTAGTTAAAAAAAGAAAAACTAAACATTTGTAAATCCTTTTTCTTTATATCCATGCCATAAAAAAATTTTTTTATCAAGGTAGTATGAATATCTCTTCATGACCAGAAGAAAGATCCATATAAGGATGTGCTTAAAAAGGCAAAACTTTTCCAGAGATCAGTATTTCAAGACAGGGTAGAGAAACATTCTCTTTTCTAGTCAAAATAATTTAATTTGAATCCAGATTTCTTTTATTTTGTTTATTTGCTAGTTTGCTATTCCTAAGGCCTTGCTTTGGCTTAATTTTCATTCTAAACTATGAAAGAGTCCAGGGTTTTGTAAATTTGTCCTGCAATCTATGACAGAGCTGAGAGTCATGTTAAAATGGTCTCCATCTTAGATAAAAATCCAATCTCCCCAAATAAGAACTTCAAATCTTCCATTTAAGAGAGTCACCTAACCCCAATGCCAGATCTGACCTGATTCGTGAGCAGTCTCAATGTAGGTTTCAATTCCAGATGTCTTGCTCAGTAGCAAAAAGAAGATATCATCCAGTTGAATTACATTTTAATATTTTCTATTCATATTGAATACTTTGGGTTTAATAGCAGAGCATAAAAGTCCAACTCAGCTGAAATATGAACTACCATTTGTTATTATCAATACTGTGTATCATCATTACCGGCCTCATATTTCAAGAGGACAGCTGGTACTTGCAAGGTCAATGGCAATTTTATATAAAAACCCCAAATGAAAGGACTACAGAGATCAAAGATTTGAGACAATCATACACAGAATAATTGCCATATGCTAACTCATCCATTCCAAAAATTGGGTTTTTATTTTTGGTATCTATGATAGAGAGATGGGAGGGAATTGAAAAGGAGGATTTAGTAAAAAGCTATCAATAAAAGACTGTACTCTCCAACATAAGTTGAACATTCCATAAGAAAAGTTGCTAGGGAGAAATACACCCAGATAATCGTTGCTACTGAATGTCCCACTCCCTGTTGGTAAATGCATTTTGAGAAAACTTGATGCTAATATAGAACAATTCAATTATACAGCAGGATAGTAATGGTCTCACAGACTGATGAAAACAAATCAAAATCAACTCAGTGGTACCAAGGAATAGATGTTGGCATGCTGTGGTTGGCTTTCAGTGACCTTGGTGTATTCACAATTAATGGAAGAGGAATGCCAGACTTTCAAAGCTTTTTGATTTTTCAGAACTAAACAGCAATCAAAGTTATCATAGCCATGACTGAAAAATCTCACTTTTTCTTGCTTTAGGGGAATAATGGAGCTATTATGAGAAATTATCCAAATCCAAGATATTCAGCCCAAATGATGCCAGCATGTATTTCAAAGATTTTGATTCTGTGCTTGAATGGAATCAAACGACACAGGCATTTGGCAGCAACAGGAGGAGACACAGGATGCTCCCAATTATTTCAGCTTTCCATGTGGCTCACCCCACACATTTACCTCCATTTTGAAGTCATCAGCTAAAGCTGTTTAGAGAGCATTGGGGAAGGGAAAGAGTGACTAGGCTAGAAAAATGGAGAACATTGCCAGGACATAGGAAAACAATGTAATAAGCGAGGGTTTATTTCAAGCCCCTATAATTTCTCTACTGGACATTTTCTTGCCTTGATAATATTTGATCCCTCCTTTCAGGCTTCATGAGTATTTGTGCTAATTCTTTGGACCTCACCTCCATTTTCTTGTCAAACTCATGTTTTGGTTTGCTAGGAACTTGGAAAGACACGCATATGTAAATGTCTGTTTTATGGATATTTTATTTTGCTGAAAACATTAAATAAAAGGGATGAAAATTGAGTTATTCCCAACTTATGTCAGAGATTCAGCAGTGCCAACACAGCTGAGTCTGCTCCAGATTACAACTACTTTATTATTGAGATTATGATCACCTTGAAGTGAAGTGAAGTGAAAGTCACTAAGTCATGTCCGACTCTTTGCAACCCATAGACTATACAGTCTATGGAATTCTCCAGGCCAGAATACTGGAGTGGGTAGCTGTTCCCTTCTCCAGGGGATCTTCCCCCAGATAATCACACCTAGGATATGGGAGTGCATGATAGAAGGTGACAGTCAAGTATTCTCCTACTTATTATGCATTAATGGGCACAAAGGCTCTGTTACTGCAGGTAACTCCTTCCACCCTGACATTTTTTCCCCTGCAGCTCCTTTTGACACCCTCATTTCAAATTATCTTAAATTATACTCGGATGCCCTGTTTCAGCATCCAGTTCAGCCCCAGTCCCATCATGTACATCACACATTCCCAACAATGGGATAAACACTTGTTTGCTGAGTCTCCAGGAACTGTAAGGTACATTGCATGATCATTGTTTTCTACAGCCCACCTATTCAGCCCCCCTCCACTGCTGATGGCAACACCAGAAATCAGTTCTTCCTTGTCTCTCTCCATGTATTCTCATGGTAAATAGTCTATAATGGGCAATTTGAAATTAAACGTAAATTCAATACAGAGTTACCTCTCTAACACATCTTTGCATTTTTAAAAAACTATTTTATATTGGAGAATAGCCAAGTAACAATGTTGTGATCGTTTCAGGCGCACAGGAAAGTGGTGCAGCCATTCACATGCATGTATTCATTCTTCCCAAAACTCCCCTCCCATCCAGGCTGCCATGTGACATTAAGCAGAGTTCCCTGTGTTATACAGCAGGCCCTTGTTGGTTATGCATTTAAAATATAGCAGTGTATACATGCCAATCACAAACTTCCTAACTATCCCTTTTCTCTATCCTTCCCTCCTGGCTGGTAACCATAAGTTCATTCTCTAAGCCTGTGATCTGTTTCTTCTTACAATGGAATATCATCCAGCCATTAAGAAGAATCAATGCCATTAGCAGCAACGTGATGGGCCTAGAGATTGTCACACTGAGTAAAGTAAGTCAGACAGAGAAAGAAATATCATATGACATCCTTTATAGGTAAAATCTGAAAAGAAATAATACAAATGAACTTAAATATTTATAAAACATCTTTGCATTTTAAAAGTAAAAGCTTTGTTTCTTTTTATGGCATTGCATATACCCACAAGCAGAAGAGTGAGGTAGGTGTGTCTATGCACAGGGAAGTGTGTGGAGGGGAAATAGGTGCCGATGGATGACTTCCCTAAGCCTATGTATGTCTTGGGGTTGGCCCAACTTACCCCAGACTCAGAACAGGCACCTGTGAATGAGTTACAATGTACTTGTATATTTATTGACAACAAAAAATGATGACTTTTGCTGTTTTTCTCATTGGCAGTAATCACTGTTTAACATACTACATATATTTTATCTATTTACCTACTTTATTTTCTCTGTCCCTACTGGAATATATTACCATTGCCTAGACCAGTGCCTTGTATATGTTCAGTTCAGTTCAGTCGCTCAGTCGTATCTGACTCTCTGCAACCCCATGAATCGCAGCACACCAGGCCTCCCTGTCCATCACCAACTCCCGGAGTTCACTCAAACTCACGTCCATCGAGTCAGTGATGCCATCCAGCCATCTCATCCTCTGTCGTCCCCTTTTCTTCCTGCCCCCAATCCTTCCCAGCATCAGAATCTTTTCCAATGAGTCAGCTCTTTGCATGAGGTGGCCAAAGTACTGGAGTTTCAGCTTCAGCATCATTCCTTCCAAAGAACACCCAGGGCTGATCTCCTTTAGAACGGACTGGTTGGACCTCCTTGTAGTCCAAGGGACTCTCAAGAGTCTTCTCCAACACCACAGTTCAAAAGCATCAATTCTTCGGCGCTCAGCCTTCTTCATAGTCCAACCCTCACATCCATACATGACCACTGGAAAAACCATAGCCTTGACTAGACGGACCTTTGTTGGCAAAGTAATGTCTCTGCTTTTGAATATGCTATCTAGGTTGGTCATAACTTTTCTTCCAAGGAGTAAGCGTCTTTTAATTTCATGGCTGCAATCACCATCTGCAGTGATTTTGGAGCCCCAAAAATAAAGTCAGCCACTGTTTCCCCATCTATTTGCCATGAAGTGATGGGACCAGATGCCATGATCATGTTGAGCTTTAAGCCAACTTTTTCACTCTCCACTCTCACTTTCATCAAGAGGCTTTTTAGTTCCTCTTCACTTTTCTGCAAGAAGGGTGGTGTCATCTGCATATCTGAGGTTATTGAGATTTCTCCCGGCAATCTTGATTCCAGCTTGTGCTTCTTCCAGCCCAGGGTTTCTCATAATGTACTCCACATATAAGTTAAAGAAGCAGGGTGACAATATACAGCCTTGATGTACTCCTTTTCCTATTTGGAACCAGTCTGTTGTTCCATGTCCAGTTCTAACTGTTGCTTTCTGACCTGCATGTAGGTTTCTCAAGAGGCAGGTCAGGTGGTCTGGTATTCCCAACTCTTTCAGAATTTTCCACAGTTTATTGTGATCCACACAGTCAAAGGCTTTGGCATAGTCAATAAAGCAGAAATAGATGTTTTTCTGGAACTCTCTTGCTTTTTCTATGATCCAGCGGATGTTTTCAATTTGATCTCTGGTTCGTCTGCCTTTTCTAAAACCAGCTTGAACATCTGAAATTTCACGGTTCATGTATTGCTAAAGCCTGGCTTGGAGAATTTTGAGCATTACTTTACTGGTATGTGAGATATATAGAAATGTAGTATTCATATAAAAAATTTATTCAAAAGTTTAAACTATCATATATGTTAGATATATGACATTTTTATACATACTTTTATCAGTTATGTGTGTTGTAATTTTTTTCCTACTCTGTGCACATCTTTTCACTGTTTCTATGATGGTTTTGGTTAATAGAAGTTCTTAATTTTAGTATGTAGTTAACTCTTGGACAACATGGGTTTGAACAGCATGGGTCCACTTACACAGAAATGTTTTTCAATAAATATGTACTATGGGTCTTCCTTGACAATCCAGTGGTTAAGACTTTGTACTTTCACTGCAGGGGATGCAGTTTCTATCCCTGCATGTAAGATCCTACATGCCACGTGGCATGGCCAAAAAGGAAAAAATCTACTGCAGTACTACATGATCTCTGTTTGCTTGAATGCTTCCTCCTTAGATGGAGGAAATCTGGGTATAGATAGCTGATTGTAAAATTATATGTGGATTTTTTACTGCATGGGGAGTTGGTATCCCTAAACCCTTAGCTGTTCAAGGGTCAACAGTGTTGGATTTAATTATTTTCCTTTAGGAGTATTAATAATTGTGTATAGTTAGATGATTCCTTCCCTCTTTCAAAGCTATGAAGATATTCTTTGTTAATGTTTTGGAGTTTTCCTGGTGGCTCACTGGGTAAAGAATCCTCCTGCAATGCAGGAGACATAGGAGACATGTGTTCAATCTCTGGGTCAGGAAGATCCCCTGGAGGAGGGCATGGCAACCCACTCCAATATCCTTGCCTGAAGAATCCCACAGACATAGGAGCCTGGCGGCCTACAGACCATGGGGTTGTAGAGTTGGACACAACTGAAGCAACCGAGCAGCAGCAACATGTTGACATTTTAAAGCATTATTGGGTTTCTCCTTCAACTATAGGTCTTTAATTTTGCATATGATGTGAAGTAAAGGATTAATTTTCTTAGCAATTGTTTAGCTTCATGATTGAATATTGCAATATTCTCAGTGATTGGCAGTGCTTCTTACTGTGTGTGTGTGTATATATATATATATATATACATATACATATATATATATATCAAGCATACATATATACTAGCAGCTATTTTAAAAATTTTCATTATAGTGTATTTACAATGTGATAATTTCTGCTGTACAGCAAAGTGACTTAGTTATACATATTATTTTTCATATTCTTTTCTATTATATTTTATTATAGGATATTAGATATAGTTCCTGGTGCTATATAGCAGGACCTTGTTTATCCATCCTATATATAATCCTTATCGTCTTTTATATATTTGCAGCTATTTTTATACTTACAGCTTTTTTTGGGCTCTATTTGTCCTACTGGTCTAAATATCTTTCCCACCCTTTTACATTAAGTATTGCTATCTGATAGAGTAAGTCCTCCTACTTAATTTTTCTTTTTCAAGAGGTCATGATACTTTTAGCTCTTTGTATTTTCATATAAATATAATAATAGCTTATATTAATACAGCCCCCCCCAAGACATCTATTGAGATTTTACTAGAATTACATCGAATCTATAAATCAATTAAGGGAGGTTTGAAATCTTAATAATATTGAGTCCTTTCAGGAAATGGATTCAAATTGCATTTTCAAACAGGTAGATAATGAATAGAAGAGATGGGAGGATAAATGAATGGGATGGACATATAGACAAATGGATGAATTAACAGATAGATGAGTTCTTTGCTAAAGTTACTTAATATCCAATGTAACTGACCATAAACAAGTCACTTTATTAGTTCTCTAAATAACAGATGAGATGATTGCCAGTACGGTTCCAATTCTAAGTTGATTCTCTGGTAAGATTATATGGCCTTAGGTTTTATACTTCAAGTCTGGGGCCTCCATAGTAAAGACCTTCATTAGCACATGGGATAGAAGCAGTGATAATGAGCATCTCTGTGACTCACTTAAGATCTACTGTCTTAAATTCTTGATCATTTTCACCACAATTTGTAACGCAATAATATTTTTTTCAGAAAATCAATTTTGGCTCTGTTGATTCTTTCTCCTGTATGTTTATTTTCATTATCATAAATTTTTGCTCTTTATTCTACTTCTGTTTTCTTTTTCCTTTGGGTTTATTTTGGTCTTTTTAAAAACCTCTTTCAGAGAAGACAATGGCAACCCACTCTAGTACTCTTGCCTGGAAAATCCCATGGACGGAGGAGCCTGGTAGGCGGCAATCCATGGGGTCGAGAAGAGTCGGACACGACTGAGCGACTTCCCTTTCACTTTTCACTTTCATGCATTGGAGAAGGAAATGGCAACCCACTCCAATGTTCTTGCCTGGAGAATCCCAGGGATGGGGGAGCCTGGTGGGCTGCTGTCTATGGGGTCGCACAGAGTCGGACACGACTGAAGCGACTTAGCAGCAGCAGCAAAACCTCTTTAGATGTGTGCTTAGCTCATTATCAGCCTGTTTCCTAATACTTGCATAGTTGAAAAGTGATTTGAAAGTGTTAGTCACTCAGTCGTGTCTGACTCTTTGTGACCCCATGGACTGTAGGCCACCAGACTCCTCTGTCCATGAAATTCTCCAGGCAAGAATACTGAAGCAGGTAGCCATTTCCTTCTCCAGGGGATCTTCCTGACCCAGGGATCCAGCCCTAGTCTCCTGCATTGTAGGCAGATTCTTTACCATCTGAGCCACCAGTGAAGCCCAATATTTGCATATAAGAATATAAATTTTCTTCTTGCTTTGGCTATATCCCACAATTTTTGATATATGGTATGTTTATTATCATTTAGTTAACTATTTTCTAATTGCCATTATGATTTTCTTGACATAATATGGTTATTTTAGAAATGTATTTAAAAAATTTCCAAACATATGGGGATTTTCTCGTTCTCTTTTTCACTTTCATTTCTAGCTAAATTGCAATGTGGTCAAAAGATTTCAATTACTTAAATTTTGATGGGTCAGTAATTTATTTCATAAACTTTCCTGTGCCCTTCAAAAGAATATATATTCAGCAGATGTTGGTGCTGCTTTTGATATATGCCCACTAGGTCAAATGCGTTAATTATACTGATCTTTTTTCTGTTTTTATAATAAACTCTTGCCTCTATGTTGAACAGTTAACTAAAAGAAGTGTGTCTTAAAGCTCCTACTATAATCATGAATTCATTAATTTTCTCTTATAGGTATATAAATTTTTGATTCATGAATTTTACCACATTATATATTTCATACAAATTTGAAAAAACAGTATTTCTGGTATATTGTTATCTGATTCTCTGGTAATGTTTTCTTGTTTTGAAATCCATTCTTTGTAATATTGTAACACCAGATTTTGTGGGAGGGAAGGAATTGTAGTTTTATATGGCATATACTATAGTTTGTATGTATGTATGTAGTTTATATATGGTATATATTTTAAATCATTTTATTTTTAACCTTTCTTTATCATTGTATTTCAAACATATCCCTATATATATGGACAAAATACAAGGTATTTTTTCAGGACCATCTTTGTCCTTTATTTTGAGCATTTACTAATAATTTTATCTAGTTCAGTTTTTTTATATATTTTGTTATTTTAAAATTTTGTTCTGTGTATTGATTTTTCTTTCTGTATTGCCTTATTTGGACTTGCTTTCCCGCCCATAAGTTGTGATATTGTTTACTTTATTTCTATTCGTTTAGTTGATACTTTAGATTTGCAACATGCACACTTTAACTTATAAATATGTAAAGCCAATAAATTACTGTTGTTATTGACTTAAATACTTAAACTCTGTTTAACCCCATCTGATTTTTTTAAATGTATTTTAATGCCATCATTAAGCACATTATTATAACGTTTAAGGGACACTTAGTTTTACGCCCTATTTAACACGTTCTTTGTTCTTCAATTCTTACCCCTCAAAACTTTTCTCTGGAATTATTTCCTGCCTGCCTGAAGTATTCCTTGAGAATTTTCTTTGGAGAGGGTCAAATGGTCACACACTCTTTTAGTGTTTGTTGAAATTTGAAACTGAAAATTTCTTTATTTTTCCTTTATTCTTAAAAGAGCATTTTGCTGTGTGTAAAATCTGTTGACGTTCTTTTTCCCAATACATTCAGTAGATCATTTTCCTCTTTTCCAGGTTCCAGTATTTCTTGAGAAGTCTGTCAATATAACTGATGCTGTTTTGCTGGTATGAGGGTAATTCCACTTAGAATTCTTTTGGTCTGTTTTAAGATTTACTTTGCTTGGTTTTTTGCAATTTTACTCTAGTGTGTTCAAATGTGAATTTCTTCTTATCCTACTCAGGAATGACTGGACTTCTAGAAGGGATTGGTTGGTGACTTCCACCTCTAGAAAGATTTCTGCCCATAATCTATCGAGATACGTCCCTGTCTCACTCTCTCCTCTAGAACTCCAACTAAATATACATTAAACTTCTCCATTTATTTTTCATGACTTTTAATCTCTCTTCCATATTTTTTATCTTTTGCTCTCTCTGTTCAGTCTGTTGGATAACTCCTTCTGACCCATCTTTCTGTTCACCAATTCTGTCCTCAGTGTCTGATTTGCTGTTAAAAATACCCACTTTTATTGCAGAGCACAGGACTCTAGGGTACACGGGCTTCCGTAGTTGTGGCACACAGGCTTAGCTGCCTTGCAGCATGTGGAATCTTCCTGGATCAGGGGTCAAACCCATGTCCCTGGCACTGGTAAGCAGATTCTTAACTGAGCTCCGCAACAAGAGAAGCCACCACAATTGAGACACCCGTGCACTCCAACTAGAGAAAGTCTGTGCACAGCAACAAAGATCCAGCGTAGCCAAAAATAAATACATTAATTAAATAAAGTTTTAAAACCAGTAAAAAAAAATCTAGATCACTTTTCACAATTATCTATTTCTTACAGATATTTTCAAGTTTAATTTTCATTTCTTTAAATGGGGTAGACACAGTTGTTTGATAGTCTCTTATGATTTATCTCAACACTGAGTGTGTTGCTATTTGGGATCCAAGTTTTACAAGCTATGGATAAGTTCTTGGCTGTTACCTCCTTCCCTGTGCCATCCAGGCCATGCAAGCTACAGCTCATTTTCTTCTGCTTAGGCAAATGTCCTCAAGACAAAAAGGGCCTTTGTCCTTGACTTACCATTCTGAGTTGTTTCTTATACTTAAGTTTTAATTTAGTAATAATTCATGTCTTTTCCATGCTCTTCAGGTTTATTAAAGAGGTTTATTTTTAAAACCTTATCTATCATTTTTAGTTGTTTTCAACAGGAGAGTTCAACAGAGTGCTACATATTATCACAGCACTTGTGCATACACACACACACCAAATAGGACATAAATGAGTGTGTGGTTGCTTGTGAAGTCTAGGCTAGATTCTATACCTTTTCAGTCACTTTCAGTTTCTAGAAAAATCTTATTTCTGAGTTTAAGATGTTGTGCTTAATTCTTGAGTCAAAGCGTGGCCTCTCCCCTTCTCCCTGCTTGCTTCCGGTAGGGAGTGGAAGTGTTGGAAACATGGTTAGAGTCTAAGCCATCTCCCTTCCCTTCCTTTTCCAGGCACTAATTCTTCCAGTGTTGGTGATCCAGACAAAAGAGTGTGCAGAACCCTCCTCACATATGTGTTAACAAGCCCCTATTTTTGCTCTGGCTCAGTTTGGTTTGATCTGATACTGGTGATCTCAGCTGTTGTGGCGAGTTCCTCACAGGCTTGGAGTATGATGTTCTTAGGGTGAAGATTGCCTGCACCTGGACACTTTCCATTGCTCAAGAGCTTCCTTTAGAGACCAGGAGTGTCTCCTCTTTGCCCACCTGCTATATGTATTCCTAATTCTTTGGAAGGAATGATGCTAAAGCTGAAACTCCAGTACTTTGGCCACCTCATGCGAAGAGTTGACTCATTGGAAAAGACTCTGATGCTGGGAGGGATTGGGGGCAGGAGGAGAAGGGGACGACAGAGGATGAGATGGCTGGATGGCATCACCGACTCAATGGATGTGAGTCTGAGTGAACTCTGGGAGTTGGCGATGGACAGAGAGGCCTGGTGTGCTGCGATTCATGGGGTCGCAAAGAGTCGGACATGACTGAGCGACTGAACTGAACTGAACTGAATACCGTCTCAACATTGAATACCTCACTACTTGACTTGCCAGATACACATCTGGGCAGCCTCACGGTTATTGTCTTAAAATTCCCGTACTTCTTTATGTGCAGTTAGGATCATTACCTGGAAAAGGAAATGGCAAACCACCCCAGTATTCTTTCCTGGAGAATTCCATGGACAGAGGAACCTGGCAGGCTACAGTCGATGGGGTTGCAAAGAGTTGGACACGACTGAGGGACTAACACACACACACACACACACACACACACAGGATCATTACCAGGGTCTGTGTGTCCTCTAAGTCACCTAGGAAAATAAGGTGTTGGGCCACTCTCCTTTCTAAGTACTTTACACTCAAGCACTACTAATAGGGCCTTCCAAAGAGGGTCTCCTACTTCCAGAGCTCTCCAAACCAAGTGTATCTCCAAACCTCAAGGGACATATGGCAAGCAAACCTCTTTCCTCATGGACGGAAAGATCTGCTAAAATCACACTACCATATTCTTAGGTTCTGAGCCCCAAATGCCTTCCCAAGAACCCCCTCACCGTCTTCTGCTTCCAGACAGGATGCACACACAAGGGCCTGACCCTGAGCTAGCATCCAGCCAAAGAGTGAGGTGCTGGTGCCCACATTATAAGCACCTCTGATATTTAGGGGTGATTCTTTTGGAGTTCCCCTCACTGGCCTTCAGGAGGAGAAAACTGCCTCCTCATCTCCAGGAGGTGGAGGATGAAGGATCCTGCTGACTTTCCTCTTCATCATCTGTAAAATGTGTGGGTAGTATTAGGTACGCTACTGGTACTTCCCAGCAAGGATGCAGGAGGAAGGCTGGCCCATGAGGCTGGAGTGTAAAGTACTGATTGCTGCTCATCCTCAAATGACATTATTCTCAAATGTGTGAGAACAGGAAGAATCTATCTCATCACCTTGTTAACAGGACACATATTCTTAATGGGTCTGCCCCTAGACTTCTACCATTGCTCTTCCCTTCTATGCTGGTAGGCTCTTGGATGATTTGTAAACATTTTGTCTTTTTTTTCCCTCCATCCACATTTTCTAATCCCCTAATGACTACATATTCACTGTATAATATAAATAAATTTCTCTGCATGTTCTACTGTATTAGCTAAGAGTTGCTGAGCTGTGCTTAGTCACTCAGTCATGTCTGACTCTTTGCGACCCTATAGACTGTAGCCCACCATGCTCCTCTGTCCATGGGGATTCTCCAGGCAAGAGTAGGTTCCCATGCCCTCCTCCAGGGGGTCTTCCCAATCCAGGGGTTGAACTCACATCTCCCACACTGTAGGCAGATTCTTTACCGTCTGAGCCACCAGGGAAGCCCAAGAATACTGGAGTGGGCAGCCTATCCCTTTCCAGGGGATCTTTCTGACCCAGGAATTGAATTGGGGTCTCTGTATTGCAGGTGGATTCTTTACCAGCTGAGCTACCAGGGAAACCCAACAGTTGCTGCTGCTGCTGCTGCTAAGTCGCTTCAGTTGTGTCCGACTCTGTGCGACCCCATAGACGGCAGCCCCCCAGGCTCCCCCATCCCTGGGATTCTCCAGGCAAGAACACTGGAGTGGGTTGCCATTTCCTTCTCCAATGCATGGAAGTGAAAGGTGAAAGTGAAGTCACTCAGTCGTTTCTGACTCTTAGCGACCCCATGGACTGCAGCCTACCAGGCTCCTCTGTCCATGGGATTTTCCAGGCAAGAGCACTGGAGTGGGTTGCCATTGCCTTCTCCGCAACAGTTGCTAGAGCCCCTTAAAAATATTCATTGAGTTTTTACTAATCACATTTTAGTTTACATGCAACTTGCTTTAATTCTCGGACATGGAAATGAAGTCCTTACCTTTTGACTCTTTTTTCATACACTTGAATTTCAAACTCTACCACCACATTTTGTTTTGACTTTTCAATTCATACTTTTAATAAAAGTAATTTCTGTTTCAAAGCTGTAAATGAAATGAAAAAGTGAAAATTAAATGTTATGCTTAATCTCTGACTTAGCATAAAAATACCTCCTCCAAACAAGAGATAGGTGGAAATGATAATTGTTCTGTGCCAACCATTCTAAGAGAAAATTTTAAATATGCCCATGTAGGTTACTCCTAAAATGAGAAACTCAGTCTTTGTCTCTCCCAGGTAGGAAGAAACTCACTGGCATTCAATTGAAGTACTTTTTTGATTGGATTAAATAATTTTTTTTTCCAAGTTCCAGAGAACTTGGAAATGGTTCTTGACCAGCCTGGTATTTTTCCGTCCGTCTCTGGCTAACTAAGTGTTCTTTTCAATTGCACTTATTTGTCCTAGTACATCCAGTTCATTGGGCAGGCACTTTGAATTTTTAGATGAAAGTTCTTGATAAAACATAATTTGAATGTTTTTCACTCTGGCATCATGACCTAAACACAGCAAAGAGTTTTCAGTTTCATTAAGCATGTATTTACCAAGCATCATCTCTGTGCCAAGTTCTGTGCTGGAGACTATGTGAGACTGGGGGATGGGAGGAACAATCCAAGTTGTGTGGAGTCTGAAGCAACAAAAATGATATACTTGTGTGTCTCCTGTGCATTAATCTCCTTTGGACACTCCTTAAAGATTGTGGTTTCCTCTCTCAAGAGTGTAACAGTTTACTGCAGAAGATAAGGATTCCACATTTTAAACAACTAAAAGGCAAGGTAAGAAGGACCTTATTCAGTGTGAATAGTTTGCTGTAGTTAACTGATAGTGGATTTCAGGTGTTAAAGGATCTGTGCGCAGCATTGATGGAGCATGGTTACCATGAGCTGGGAACCAGATGAGCTTGAAGAATGAATGGTCATTGAGTAGGCAGTTGGACAGGGACTTTCTGTGTGTGAGAAGCAACAGGGGAAAATGGACAGGGTAGAGAAAAAGTGAGTCCACAGCCTGATTAGAACAGAGACGGCAATAAATATAATTAAATACTGTGATCCTATGAACCTATCTACAAATGCCAAAAAAAAAAAAAAAACACCCAGAAGGGCAGTTGACCAGTTGATAAGTAGAAGTGGAGAGTTTGCAATTATTATGTGTATGTGAAGTAATAATATTTTAAAATATTCATCAACCTGACATGTAGACCAAAAAAAACCACCCTTAAATGACTGTTTTAATTAAAGTTCATGTACCAACATTATTTATTCCAAAATTAAGTCTTTTATGCATGATATAAAGAAAAAAACAATAGCACATATATGGATTCTTTACATATATGGTATCATTTAATTTATATATCAGTTTTGTGAAGTAGGAATTGCATTTGGTTACTGGTAAAGGGGGGCTTCCCTTGTAGCTCAGTTGGTAAAGAATCTGCCTGCAATGCAGGAGACCTTGGTTTGATTCCTGGGTTGGGAAGATCCCCTGGAGAAGGAAATGGCAAACCACTCCAGTATTCTTGCCTGGAGAATCCCACGGACAGAGGAGCCTGGTGGGCTACAGTCCGTGGGGTCACAAGAGTTGAACACAACTTAGCAACAAACCCACTACCACTGGTAAAAGAGATAGGAAACTGACTGAAACAAGAGAAGGAATTATTTTTTTCTCACATTAAAAACCTCTAAAGATAATCAGTCCCAGTCCAACTCCAGAGGCCCAGGCTTGGCTTCTTTCATTTCCCTGTTCATTAGACTTAGTGAATGGCTTCTAGTCTCATGACTGCTTCGTGGTTGCAAAGACGGCCACTATAGCTCTGACCATCACATCTTATGTTCCCCGTGGGAAGAAGAAGAAAGAAAGCTGGGAAGCTAGGAGGGAACACCCCCTAACTCTCTTTAAAGATTTCAAGTTCCACGTTCTCTTTAAAGAGATTTCCAAAAAGCCCCATGCAGTGATTTTTGAACCATGATCTCACCCCTGTCTGCAAGGAAGGATGGGAAATATACTTTTAGCTGATCATATTCTGCTCCCCAACAATACAGAGTTCCTACTACTAAGAAGAGGGAGGAGAATGCACATTGGCTAAGCTGGTAGTGGTCTCTTTCAGAGTAATCTTACATCTTACAGCCGAGGGAAACAGATCTCCAAAGTGCTAAGCTCACGACCAGGTCCTGAGCTCTGTCCACCCTCTGTAGTGCATGTGCCTAAAATTCTAGGCTTGGTTTCCCTAAGGCTGATCTTTCTCGTGTACTTAGTGAACTGTTATGCTCTCTCAGGATTGATCACTTTCTGTCTGCAAAGAGATGCTTCAGCATCCGTAAGAAGACGGGGAACTTGGACTGAACAATTCCCTGTGTATATATAGGTTAATTCGGCTGCACTTGAGGTTGTGTTAAGTGCAGTTTGTGGGTCTTGAGTATGAAGTGCCTACACAGACCCCATGTCTGCTGTCATATGTATTTCATTTCAGCTGACCCTGTCTTTCCCTTCATTCCTTTCCATTTAACATTTATCCTTTCATCATTCCCTCCCAAACAGCCACATTTCTGCCTCTTTCAAATCCGACACTCAATCACCAACTCCCTTATTGAAAGAGATTGTGAGCAAAAACATGTACAGGGAAGCATTTTATTCAACCTCAACTCTCACTCTACAATTATTATCATTAATTATTATTTTTAATGTTAAACATTAAGGCATCTTTATTACAGGCAGGGATTATACAGTTACTTAAATAACAGTATTGTTTTTTTTTTTTCCCCCCACAAACTGGAAAAACAAGACACTACCTGTTCAGATCGCCACTTGGCATTTCTCTGATTTACAAATAGCCTAGCAATAGTCCTAATTTGTATTACAATCCTAATGCTGAGTTGAAGCTTCACGCCACCCATAAGATTCCTTACTTTCCTCCTGATGATTTTATGTCTTCTTACTTCTTCAAAATTTCTAGTCCATGGGTTATTAATTTGTCTGAGTATTTTGGAAGAGACTATTAGATGCTCCCTAGTATACATCATTCTCTCCCTCTCTCTTTTTTAAGAGAACTTCATCATGAATTTCAGATGGGATAATGGCCTGAATTAGCAAAGGACTGTATTCCTAACCTCACTTGCAGCAAATTATTGTTATATGACTATGTTTAGACCATTGGAAAATGGATAGCAGCTGTAATTGCAACTTCCAAATCACATTCTTATTGGGAATTCCCACTTCTCTCTTTCCCACTCCCTATAGACTTAAATACAGATACGGTGATAATAAGATAGCTTTGTCCATAAGGACAAGGGGAGCACCCTGAAAAATAGTGGAACAATCAAATAAAAGGAGACAAATCCTTAACACCCTCTTGGATCATAACTATCCACATGCCTTGGATGGTTTCTCATCCATTATATGAGACAGAAATAAGTTTCTACTTAGTTTGAGTCACTCTTTTGGCTTTTTTTGACACAGCAACTCAGATTATGCCCTATTATTACACTTGTTTTTTTATTTTCTAAAATGTTTATTTTTAATATTTAAAAAAAATTGAAATATAGTTGACTTACAATATTGCACTAATTTCAGGAGTACAAGATAGTAATTTGATTTTTTAATAGACAATACTCCATACAAAGTTATTATAAAATATTATGAAGTAGTGCTTGTACATTACACCTCTGTAATTTATTTTTTGAACATTTCCTGTATACAAATCACTGTGCCAGGCACTACTGAGCTTATTATGAAACATAAAATACAATCATGATTGACTTGATTGGACTCAGAAAGTAAGCAATCGAAATGAAATAGATAGACATTCAATGACAACCCATGGTGCCTGGCAGCATATAAGTGCAAGTCAAATGAGGGAAGATGAATCTTCTAAGTGTTGAGAGAAAAGAAAAATCTCTTTTGGTTGAGGAGGTCAGGGAAAGCTTCATGAGACAAGAGGAAATTGATTTGATCTTTGTGAAAGGAGAGCTAAAATGAAATGAGAAGTTTCTTTGGGTGGAAAGATAAAAGTCATAGCAATAGGAGACCGCTAAATGGATTCAAGAGATGGGAGTGGATGGGTCTGGCTAAGATAGCTGGTTAATATGGAAACGGAGGGAAAAGTGAGACTCAACAACTAGTCTAGGGTCAGAGCAGAGTGTCTTAAAAGCTGACTAAGGAATGTGGATTAGATATACCTTTGGATTTTATCTAAATTACATATAGGATTTAGAGCACCACTTAATGAAAGTTCTGATTTAAAAGGAGTGACTCTGGGAAGGGAATGTGTATTGGTGCAGCTACTATGGAAAACAGTATGGCGATTCCTTTAAACAACTGAAAATAGAGTTACCATATGATCCAGCAGTCCTACTCCTGGGTGGGTGTATGTCCAGAAAAAATGAAAACTCTTATTCGTAAAGATACTTGCATTGCAATGTTCGTAGCACCACTATTTACAACAGCCGAGATATGGAAGCAACCCAAGTGCCCGTTGACAGACAATTAGGTTAAGAAAACGTAGCAAATATATATACAGTGTAATATTACTTCGCCATAAAAAAAAAAGTCAAATATTGCCATTTGCAGCGACATGGACAGACTTAGAGGCTATCATAGTCGGTGAAGTAAGTGAGAGAAAGAAAAACATTATATGATCATGTATATGTAGAATCTAAAAAATAATACAAATGAATCTATATACAAAACAGAAACAGAGTGGCAGGCAGAGAAAACAAACTTATGGCTACCAGAGGGAAAAGGGGGAGGGAGGGACAAATTAGGAGTATGGGATTAACAGATACACATTACTCTACATAAAATAGATAAGCAACAGGATTTACTGTGTAACACAGGGAGCTGTATTCAGTATCTTGTAATAAGCTATAATGGAAAATAACCTGAATATACATATATATATTTATATGTAGAACTGAATTACTTTACTGTATGCCTACAACTAACACACACTGTAAATCAACTCTACTTCAACTTTAAAAAAATAAAAGGAGCAACTCCAAGTCTGTGTGAACAGTGTTTCATGTGACCCATTCTGAGCTGGCGCAGGCCCCACGGCTCCTCCTCTTTCTCTTGCAGGCTGCTTGTCATATGTACTGGCCCTCTTCTCAGTGCTTGTACCAAGTAAGAGAAAATGGAACGGACTCCAATCCATTTTACAGAAGTTGAGTTTTGCCTGTTTAACTAAAAGGTTTAGGGAAAAAACCCCCAAAAACCTGAAAGCAATCTCTAGAATATGGCCTTTGATTATGTCATGATTGTATCTAAGAAGATAAAGGAGGATGATGCTAGAAGCCGTGTAGTCCACACACTGGAACCAGGGAGGTGCCATGGCTCTTCTTCAGAATCCCACCAGACTTCCTGTCATCGATGCTTGCAAGTGAATTTTGCAAAATGATACTGGTAGTCCTGATTCGGTCCAGTCCTAGTAAGAGAATTAGGTAAGGGAATTAGTAGTAGCAGTTCCTCTTTCCAGTAGACAGATTCCTTCAAGCAATAAGTAACAGGCTGCTGCTGCTGCTGTCGCTTCAGTCGTGTCCGACTCTGTGCGACCCCATAGACGGCCGCCCACCAGGCTCCCCGATCCCTGGGATTCTCCAGGCAAGAACACTGGAGTGGGTTGCCATTTCAGACAACCTAACCCAAAAAGGCTTAAGCTAGAAGTGAACTTATTAGTTCACAGGGGTTGCAATGAACTAAATGAGTCCCTCCCAAAATTCATATGTTGAAATCTAACCCCCAGTGTGATGGCATTAGGAGGTAGGGCCTTTGGAAGGTAATCAGTACCATGAAAGTGGAGCCCCCATGACGGAATTAGTGCCTCAAAAAAGAGACCCCAGAGAGTTCCCTCACCCTCTTCCTGCTGTTTGAGGGTACAATGAGAAGTCTGTTATACAGAGAGGATAACAGAGCCTTACCATGCTGTCACTCTGATCTCAAACTTCCAGCCTCCAGTGCTGGAAGAAACAAATTTACTCAGTCTATTGTACTTTTTATATAACAGCCTGAACTAAGGCAGTGTTATAATATTTATTATACACTGTTATATTTTATATAACAGCCTGAACGAGGCATACATGGGGTCAGTGTGGCCACTAGTGATGCCATCAAGATACTGTGTGTCTCTATCTCTCAACTCTATTCTCACCTGCACCGTTATTTCTTACACTCCCATGCCAGTAAGATGGCCATCATTAAATTCAAGTTTCAAGTCCAAGGGAAAGAGCACACACGTCCTCTAAATAGTTGTGGCAAAACTTTCCATGTTGTAGCTCTTCAGATCTGATGAGATATTTCATTTTCCAAGCCTGAGTCTCATGCCCCTCCCTGAAGTTTCAGCCAACTACATTCAAACACGTGGATTGAGAATGGATAAGAGTGGTGGCCGTGGTACTATCACCAGGAGAAGGAGACGTGGACACTGCGGGTGGAGCAGGGAATAACAAATGTCTTCAACTGTTACTTTCCAAAATGTCTATCTACCAATAATACATACACGATTTCCCCCATACTTTTCAACTTTCTGGTACCATTGTCATATGACATTTATAAGAAGAGAATACACATAGCCACAAAATGCTGTGCCTAGACTATGGGGAGCTGACCTTTTTGGAGCAAATGTCCCTTGTCAAGGGATTCACTTTCACTGTAATAGTTCATCTTTACAATAGCCCTTGAAGTAGGCATATTCTTACATTTTAGATGAAGAAACTTCAGCTCAAAAAGACTAAGCATCTCTGTGTCACATAGCTAAAGGAGAACTGGTCTTTGGGCTGGAAGTCAGTTTTTTCTGGATCAAAAGCCACTGCTGCTTCGACTGATTCGTTGCCCCAAAGTCTGATTTCTTTCCAAGGACCCACTCTCATTTCCATGGTCATGAAATTATGCTGTGCGTGATCCTTTTTTTTTTTCTCTCTCTCTCATTAAATTTCAAACCACTGATTGTTTGTAAAGATAAAAATCCAAGATGTAAGAGTTGAATGGGATATTAGAAATAATCTAGTTCAAGACTAAAAATCCTGCTTCAGAAGAGGCTGAGGCACAAAGAGGTGTTGATCATTCAGGATCACAGAAATAGACAGTGTTCCTGGTCGAGGCCCCTAATTTCCAGGCTAATACTCTGGCTCCTCCACTTTCTTTCTTTGCTTGAATATGACCTTGGGAAACTTATCTTAATCTTCCTGGCTTTCGTTTGCTTTTTTGTAAAATAAAGAGCAGAGTATTGAATTTCATTGATTCCCAAGTGCACATTATTTTGTATTTAAAAATCTAAATGTGGCTTAAATGGAAAGCAAATCATAGTTTGTTTACATTCTCTTAACAGTACGCATGTAAAACAGTGGCATTATCTCACTGTCAGTGATATCTTAGATTCTATGAATGTGGAAATACAACTTTCATGTTGTTATTGCAGAGATGTAATAAACTAATAAAGATGTGTCATTCAGAATAGTGCCTGGCACAAAATGCATAAATGCTGAGTACACATTAGTTGGTATGCTGGGGGTAGTGATGGTTACACTGCATATAAATAAGAATGTGTGTATGGCTTGGCCCATGTACTCTTACTGGGAGACAAGGTTGTCCCTGGACTTCATTGCCATTTATAGCTTTGTCTCTTTGATTTGTGGACCACATATACTGGTTTTCCATTCTTATTCTTCATTCCTGAGTCTTGTACTCAAATACACTTGGATTGAATTACCCAGATTAATTTTTTCTTTTGTTCATATCATGTAGAAAGGTGACAAGCTGTCACTCATCTTTGTGTTATAAAGACACAGGGTACAGCTTGTACCATTTTTCCTTGTTTTTTAGTCAATTGATAAAAGTGGGTTTTACAAATAGTTTCACTCAATACTCTCAGCCTCGTCTTTTTATGGCATAAAAAATGTATCACAGCAGGTAAATTGGCATGAGAATTTTTGAGGTAGAGATTTATCTTTGCTTAGACTAGTAACCATGGCTTTCTCTACTAAGAAGGGAAGTCTGATAGAATTCAGATGTAAGTTTAAATTGGTACAATATCAAACTAAGTCAAGTTTTATTGATTTCCAAGACAAGTTTTTGAGAGATTTTTGTTCATCATATTTCAAAGCATAACTTTGAAAAAGCAGGGTATTCTTTTAAAAAATAGGGCATTCACAAAAAGCATTGTGTTTCTTTCCTCTAGTTCCCAAACTTTTGCTGCCTATAGATTTGAGATCAAAATAGGCGGTATCTTTACTGATCTCGTTATTTAAAATTCACAGCTCTTCATCTTATTCTTCTATTCATCATTTTCCCTGTTGTCTTTCAGAATGTCTATAAAATGATGGGTTATTATTTCTGCTACTTCAGTTAGTGTTTATGCCAGCAGGGGAAACATTATTTTATTATTTTTAGAGAATAAGAGCTATTTCTTGAAACAGGAAATTGATCTTGCTATTTTAGAGAAATAAAGCAAAGACATCTTTCTCATCAATCTTTACTTGATTTTCTCTCAGGAGTCTTTTCCATTCCCTAAAACTACCCCCTAAATAAGTGAGAAGCCTTTCCCATCATATAAAGTACAAATCTCTCTTTATTGACATGCTACATTATATTTATTTCTGTTTCTGTCTTCTTTCTAGATGGGGCACTCCCCAAAGACAGGGACTGTGGCCATTTCCTTGCTGTATGCACGTATCTTAGAGTACTAAATTTAAAAGTATGTTAAATGAAGAAATGTCTAACTTGCAATCACTCTTAGAGCTCTGAGGGTAACTGTGTATCGAGTTTCAATATTAACGTTTATCCATTGGGTAGTAAGACTCACCACCAAAGTAGATTTTAGTTTCTCAGAGCTGCACCTGCAAAGTTGCTTGTACCACTTTAGGTAATAAACTGCTAGAGATACTTATAGGCACATATTTACTTAATATTAGGCTGGGCTAGAAAAGAAACCAATTTGAAATTGCTTCCTCAGCTGAAAGCTCTATGCTAACAATAAAGTTTAATTTCAGCAGCTGTAGTTCTCAAATCAATAGACTGCAAAGAGTGTGGCAAAATTTCAGTTTTTGGTTTTGAATGCTAAGCAGGTCAGAAGTTGCATTATTTAAGAATAAATTTACTGGATTTTAAAATAAGCTTTTGGAAAATTAGCCATGTGGATTTATATTATTTTCAATAATGATCTAGATCTCCAGAGTAGAGGAAAATAGCATCCAACCACAAACCATCATATCAATTACATGAACATGAGGGGTTTCAAACATTTATGGCTTCAAGAGAAAGACTTAAGATAAATTTATAAAGGATAGATATTAAATTACAGTAGACAATTGAATATTCTTACCTAATGAAGTTTCAGAACACTTTCTTTGGTCTCTCCTATTCTTTCTTTAGACAGAAAATGTGGCAGTAATACCTCCTGGTAACTAGACTGTGTTATGTAATAATATCTGGCTGTTTTCCCCTGTTAGCAGTGTTTGCTGTAGTGTAGGAACATGTGTGTGATGAATGGTGACCATGGCTATATTGGCCATTTAATCTTGACCTTGATTCCATGACCATGAATATGTTGTCATACTTTATCTTTTAATAACTAATTACACTGGTAGGCACTGGGGACAAGAATATCAAATCATGGATGTTTTTAAAATCTAGAAGTTCAACTTAGGAAATAAATTTGAAATGTAAATAAATTACTTTGTCCTTAGGAAAAAATGAGTGGTCTTAGTCTTTCCAGGGTCATCAAAGCATGCACTTAATCCAGAGAGTTCTAGGCTCCCTTTTCAAACTGTTCATGGGGTTCTCAAGGCAAGAATGCTGAAGTGGTTTGCCATTCCCTTCTCCAGTGGACCATATTTGTGGTTTGGAGAAGACTCTTGAGAGTCCTTGGACTGCAAGGAGATCAAGCCAGTCAATCCTAAAAGAAATTAATCATGGATATTCATTAGAAGGACTGATGCTAAAGCTGAAGCTCCAGTATTTTGGCCACCTGATGCAAAAAGCCATCTCATTAGAAAAGACCCTGATGCTGGGAAAGATCAAAGGCAGGAAGAGAAGGGGACAAAGGAGGATGAGATGGTCGGATGGTATCACTAACTCAATGGACATGAGTTTGAGCAAGCTCCGGGAGATGACAAAGGACAGGGAAGCCTGATGTGCTGCAATCCATGGGGTCACAAAGAATCGGACATGACTGGGCGACTGAACAACAACAACAACCAGGCTCCCTATCCTTGATGTCCACAGGTTGAGGGGCAAGAAAGCCACATCTACTAAGATTTTCTACAGTTGGGTTGCACAAGAAGGTATTGAAGTGATCTGGAGTAATAGGCAAGAGTTGTCAGCATTTCTGAAAAGAACACTGAGGGTTAGGATGATTAGTGTTGAAAACATAGAGACAGAGGAGACAGGGGGCCAGAAATGTTGCTGAATGGGGTCAGGACCCTGGACAGATCTACTAATCTTTATTTACTGGGGGACTTCTCTTCTTGTCAGCTTTCAGAAACATGGAGCCATCTCATTCATTGACTTTGACTTGGATTGAACTGTGAAACTTTAATGTCATGGTCTTAATATTTTAGACTCTTTCCTTTTTTTGAGATGGGAGAATAGGAAATAAATCTCATCAACCTTTCATATCCACTTAAAGCTTTAGCAACATGGAATCATACTGTATTAATTATGGAATGGAGTGGTGTTGGATTGTATGCTATCCTTATACACTATTGTCTCTTGCCAGCATGCATTTTCTCTCCTCAAATGTAGAGACTGATATGAGCAGAGCCCAAGACTATAAAAGAAAAGATGTTTCCAATTCAATTTGTGAAAAAGCCTGAAGGTATCCAGTTGAGCACTTATTTTTCTCTATCATTGAAAGAAAGAGAAACACAAGTTTTCTCTTTTTAATAATTTTGTATAATTAAACTTCAGTCTTTTAGATGTGATGCATACTAATAAATTCTCCATGGAATCTTTCAGAAGTAAAGCACAGCTGTTCAATTCATGAATTTATTTTGCAGTGTCTTAATAGAATGTTTTCCTCAAAAAGAATTTTATTCTTTTGATGACCCAAATGACCTTCTGTGTTTTATCTTCTCTCTCATCTCTCTTAGTTTTGGGCTCATTCTTGATTGAAAACACTTGTTAGCCTCCGTTCATTATACTTCTGGTCAGGTCAGTTTGTATTCCTGTGAGCTCTGTGCCCATGTTCAAATCACCATTTTATTTCACCCTCCTCTGTCCCAAAGATTGTACTTGCTGCAGGATACTTTATTATTTTTTTAAATTTTATTTTATTTTTAAACTTTACATAATTGTATTAGTTTTGCCAAATATCAAAATGAATCTGCCACAGGTATACCTGTGTTCCCCATCCTGAACCCTCCTCCCTCCTCCCTCCCCATACCATCCCTCTGGGCCGTCCCAGTGCACTATCCCCAAGCATCCAGTATCATGCATCGAACCTGGACTGGCATCTCGTTTCATACATGATATTTTACATGTTTCAATGCCATTCTCCCAAATCTTCCCACCCTCTCCCTCTCCCATAGAGTCCATAAGACTGTTCTATACATCAGTGTCTCTTTTGCTGTCTCGTACACAGGGTTATTGTTACCATCTTTCTAAATTCCATATATATGCGTTAGTATACTGTATTGGTGTTTTTCCTTCTGGCTTACTTCACTCTGTATAATAGGCTCCAGTTTCATCCACCTCATTAGAACTGATGCAAATGTTTTCTTTTTAATGGCTGAGTAATACTCCATTGTGTATATGTACCACTGCTTTCTTATCCATTCATCTGCTGATGGACATCTGTTGCTTCCATGTCCTGGCTATTGTAAACAGTGCTGTGATGAACACTGGGGTACACGTGTCTCTTTCCCTTTGGTTTCCTCAGTGTGTATGCCCAGCAGTAGGATTGCTGGATCATAAGGCAGTTCTATTTCCAGTTTTTTAAGGAATCTCCACACTGTTCTCCATAGTGGCTGTACTAGTTTGCATTCCCACCAACAGTGTAAGAGGGTTCCCTTTTCTCCACACCCTCTCCAGCATTTATTATTGGTAGACTTTTGGATCGCAGCCATTCTGACTGGTGTGAAATGGTACATCATAGTGGTTTTGATTTGCATTTCTCTGATAATAAGTGATGTTGAGCATCTTTTCATGTGTTTGTTAGCCCTCTGTATGTCTTCTTTGGAGAAATGTCTATTTAGTTCTTTGGCCCATTTTTTGATTGGGTCATTTATTTTTCTGGAGTTGAGCTGTAGGAGTTGCTTGTATATTTTTGAGATTAGTTGTTTGTCAGTTGCTTCATTTGCTATTATTTTCTCCCATTCTGAAGGCTGTCTTTTCACCTTGCTAATAGTTTCCTTTGTTGTGCAGAAGCTTTTAAGGTTAATTAGGTCCCATTTGTTTATTTTTGCTTTTATTTCCAATATTCTGGGAGGTGGGTCATAGAGGATCCTGCTGTGATGTATGTCGGAGAGTGTTTTGCCTATGTTTTCCTCTAGGAGTTTTATAGTTTCTGGCCTTACGTTTAGATCTTTAATCCATTTTGAGTTTATTTTTGTGTATGGTGTTAGAAAGTGTTCTAGTTTCATTCTTTTACAAATGGTTGACCAGATTTCCCAGCACCACTTGTTAAAGAGATTGTCTTTAATCCATTGTATATTCTTGCCTCCTTTGTCAAAGATAAGGTGTCCATATGTACGTGGGTTTATCTCTGGGCTTTCTATTTTGTTCCATTGATCTATATTTCTGTCTTTGTGCCAGTACCATACTGTCTTGCAGGATACTTTAAATTCTGTGAGGTTAATTGGGATTGTATTAAAATATGATCTCTGATTCTTAACTTAGATGTTTTATAGGTTAAGTTATAATCTGAGTTCATGAAATGTTCAATAAGGTGATTTCTGATTTAAAAATAAGGCTAAAAACAGAAAGAAAATAATCAGGCATTATGTTTAATCTAAATCCCCAAGGAGACATTTTCAAACCATCATTCAATATTCTACTGACTTAAGCTGGTCTTATTGACAATGAATTGGCCACTGGAATCTTGGTAGAGACTCCTTTCTCTCTAGGATGTACCAAACAACATTGGATTGAGTTGAAATCCTTGAGGGTTTGAAGACCTTCTCTCACCTCTCACACAGCCTTAAACTGCTCACTCATCTCATTCTCCATCAAGAGAATGAGAATGTGGTTCCTTCTGACCATTCAATACCAATCTCTTGTACCAACTTGAGTGAAGATATAGGAAAGGAAAATGGGAGGCATGAAAAGATGGTGAGGAACAAAAAGCAGAACTGGGAGACTGCCCATGTGTTTTGAAACAGGGCCACCGTGTGGTCTTCATTATATTCTATGTGTTCTATGTGAAATTTCTTTGGCAGTCCTTTTTGGGATCTTTACCAAAAAATGTGCTTGGACCAATTAAGAGCATAAAAAAAGTCCCTAACAAGGCAGCATCTTGCTTTATTGCTCTTTCAAATAAATCTCTCACTTTCTATGGCTGATCAACCCTGGTAGTTGAGTTCATCTGAAAAGACACATGGAGATAGTCCAAGTACTTTGTCAGAAACATAAAAATGTTCTATTAAGGTATTTGTAGGTTTTAAAAAACATAAAAACACTTTCTGATATGCTCTGATCAAAAATCATTCCTTGCAACATTCGGGTGACTTCCATTCAGAGGCATTTCAAATGAAAATTTTGAATTAATTGCTGAGAAAGGGAATGTCCAAAGGATAAATAAAAGTGTTCACTAGTCACTACTCAGAAGGCAATATACAAAAGTGCAAACATCAAGGATTCAAGAAATTAAAAAAATTTTAAATAGACAAAGTCCATATCTTTGTCAATTCAAGAGATTAAATAATTTTTTTTAAAATTTATATCACCTACTCAGAAGCAATTTGGGTCACAACAACACTTGTTTCAACTATCTGGGCTCTTCCTTGACCTCTTCACTCTCTTGTTTCTCTTTTCTTAAGTTTAGATGATGCCTTTTTGGCAAGAGCCTAGAACAGTAGCAATCCATTCCCAAACTTTGAAGCATCTACGGGAAGTAATCAGAGGACAAATGCTCCTGATTTTCACATACTAAACCAAGTGATATTTGCTATGTGTTTAGCAGATATGTACCAATAGTATTCTGCTATGGTAAGCAAGGTAGTTAGATCCTGGACTCAAGGCATTTATAATTTAAAATCATCAATAAGGATAAACACTCCAAAGCACATGTCAACAAGAAAGGGGCTGCGTAATAAATCTAGAGGTGGAAGGCAGAGACAAGCTTCTAAAGAAAGCAATATCTATTTAAAATTTAAAAGAAACATTTTGCAAATTTTTTTTTTTTTTTGCAAAATATGAAGAGAATGAGTTAAAAGCATGTTAGCCTTCTAAAAGATGCTTGTAAGCAAAAACATGATGCTGCGAATTTTGGTCCTCTCAGCCTGTGTTCCCCTCTTCCCTTTCAGGGCATCCTCTAACTTCTGACACTTGAGTCATGAAGTGGCTTCTATTCTTTATTCTCTACCATTCAGATCTAATTAAAATAGTAATTTACATCTCGAAGTCCATTCTATTCATCCAGTTTCCCTTTTCCAAAAGACATGTCCTTAAGTCTCATCTCTCTAGTGAAATGAAAGTCTTTACTCCCTGTTAATAGAATCTTAAACATGAAAGTTCATAGAAATTTAAACATCAGCGAATATACATGTGGGCGCGGGGATGATATCTGACAAATAAACATGCCTTCTTGGACCACTGAGATTATAGCTCATTAACTGAATGTACCTTAAATCACTTTTGATTTTTGAACCACCTTGTAAGGTCTTTTTAAATGTTTTATTGGTGTCTGAATAAACTGCCAGTGAGATAGTAACAGTGATGATGCTGGCGGTAACAATTATAATTATCCTAATTGCTTAGAGTGTCATCAGGCAAAGAGCTCTGCATTTCATTTTCTTTCAGAGCAGTATGTACCTGCAAAGATTTTTAATTTAGGCATATAAGACAGCATTTGAATGAAGAAATATTATCAGAAACCTATTAGGAGGAAAGAATGGGAATCTTGCCATTATTTTAGTGACAGCTTTGCAAAATATGAAGAATGACAAAGAGAAGAGGCAGCAGAATAACATATGTTAGAAAAAATTCAGCTTCATTGTAAGCAAGTTACTGAATCCCTCTAAGGCTCAACTTCTTCACTTGCCATGCCGAGATTTAGCCCTCTAGCTCAGTAAATCTTTTTTCTTTATTCTTTCCTGTGGGAAAAAAAGGGAAAAACTTAGGCTTGAAAACAATATATGAAATGAAACCAACAGTGACCATAGGGAGAAAACTTTTACATACTATGTGTCAATGAATCCAAGTGTCACAAATGTGATATATCGCTACTGTAAAATAGTCAGTTTGGAAAGTTACCTGGAACACATGAAACATGAGAAGAGAATTCAGAGCACTCCAACAAAAGTTTATAGAAACGCAATCAATTTTCTGTTTCTCCTATGGGAAGTTCCTTATGATGCCAAATTTCTCTCTCTTGTAAAACTTCATTTAAATTCTGTTTTTAAGCCTTTCTATATTAATTATATGGAATGTGATTCAGACCTTTTAAGTTCTTATGTTTATATATACTTATAGCATAATTTGCATGTTCTTATGCTTTTATTGTTGTCTTCCCATGTATTTGCTATGCCAGTTCCCTGCCAATCCCATGTAAATTGTAAGAAACTTGAGGGCCAGCTCATTGCTATTTTAATCATTGCTAAATACAGTGTGTTCTTTTAGGCCTTATCTTACTTGACCTCTCAGATGTGAATATCAGCAGTTACCACATCTTCCTTTTTGAAATCTCCTTGGTTTCTGTGATCCTGTACTCAGCTAGTTCTCCAATCTCAAGCTGCATCTGCTCGTATTCCTTCATGGGTTCCTTTTTTCTGACAACATTTTTGAAGTTGATGTTCTTCAGGGATCAACTTGCTTCTCACTTCATTCTACAGATGCATCCAATATTACTTTATTTGCTCCATTGACTCCAACTAACATTCATATATACCAATAACTCCCAAGTCCGGAGCTCCAGCACATTCTCCCTTCAGACCTCCAGGGACATGCATTTAAGTGCTACCAGACATCTCCACTTACATGTCCCACAGGCACTTCAACTCAGCATCTCCAAAATGAAACCTAATATCTTTGTCTTTCTCTCCCAAGACTTGATCTCTCTTCCTATAGTCTCCTCTCCAAGAAGACTCCTCCATCTACATCACTGCCCAAGACAGGGAGTCATCCTTAACCCTATCTCTCTCGTCCCAAAATCAAACTAGACTCCAGTTCCTATGAGTTCTGCCTCTCAAAGATCTCTTTGATTCTCTTCACTTCTTTGTGTCATGCCTACTACCAACTTGGTCAACATCCACCAGATTCTTGCTGAATTATTGGAATAACTTTCTAATCTCTTCTGGTCTCCTCCAAGATGCTGGCTTGCCCAGCAGTGCCCCATTCTCTGTATTGTAGTGAAAGTGGTCTTTCTAAATTGTATATCTGATTTAAGACACAGCTGCTGAACCACACGAATTAATCTTCCTAACCCTCAGAAATTCATTTTCCTCAGTGAGGCCAGCAAGCTCTTTATGGCAGCCCCTTTTCTGTTTAGCCTCATCCCTTGTCACTTACTTTCTCATCACCACCATTCCAAACCATTTGAAATTTTCCAAATGTGACATTCGCTCATATCTGCAGCCTGTGAGTCCACTCTCCCCACCTTTAATTAAGTTATACAGAGTGGCATTTAAGAAGGATGGACGCCACAAGTAAGGGTCTGCATGCCACAACTAATGATCGGAGATCCTGAATGCCGCAACCAAGACCTAGCCCAGCACAATAAATTAACTTTCAAAAAAGAATGATGGAAGGGATGTAACATACAACATGATAAATGTGACACTGCTGTATATTATATATGAAAGCTGTTAAGAGAGTAAATCCAGAGTTCTCATCACAAGGCAAGTTTTCTCTATTTCTTTAAGGTGGTATTTATATGAGATGATAAGGTGTTCTCTAAACTTAATATAATACTTCATGATGCATATAAATCATATCATTATACAGTATACCTTAAACTTACACAGTGTACTGTGTCAATTATATCTCAATAAAACTGGAAGAAGAAAAAAATACGCAGTTTCAAAGCAACTTCTCCCCTTCCTAAATTGAGCACTTCACCTTAGAAAAGGTCAGTTTTAAGAGAAGAGGGTCAGTAAGTTTCCTTGTGATTTAATCATGTTAACTACGGTAGAAGTCTTCTCTGTAGAAAGCTATTTACTGAGTTTATTTAGATCACTGGTTCTGGATCCAGATATAATCTATTTATTTTCTTTTTCAGCTTGATTGAGGTAATGTGATAATTATATATATGTATACATTGGGAAAGCATTGCCTGCATCAAGTTAATCACCACACCCACTACATCATATATTTACCCCTCTTTTGGGTGAGAACATTTCAATTCTACTCTCTCAGTAAATTTCAGTTGTACAATAACAGTAGTATCAACTATCGTCACCATATTATATGTTAGATCCTCAGTCCTTATTCACCTTCTAACTGAGTTTGTACCTTTTACCAGTCTCTCTCTATTTCCTCCACCCCTGCCCCCAGATCTTGGCAACCACTTTTTTGTTCTCTGTTTCTTTCAGTTCCCTTTTTTTAGATACTGCATAGAAGTGATACCATTCAGTATTTGTCTTTCTCTATCTGATTCATTTCACTTAGCATAATGCCCTCCTGCCCTCCTCCACATTTCCCAGGTCTCCAGGGAGGACTGCAGGCAGCCTGTAGATGTTAGGCTAGAGTACAAGTCTAAGCCTCAGGCAGCTGCTTTCCAAGTGTACAGATGGACTGCTTTCTATGAGAGACTGGGAGACTGGTGAATTTGCCTGCTTCCTTTTTGCTGAGCCTTAGAGGGATAATTGTGCACCATTTAACAACTGCTCCTTTGTTTGCTATGGTCCGTGTGAGTTGTCTGTACTGCCACTGGTAGTGACCAGGTCAGCTTGTCTTTCTACACCTGCTCAAAAGATGGTGCTATAAACCTGAATCACTTTCCTGATGCTGCCAAGTCACCTTAGCTTGTCCTCTGTTTTCTTTCCGAAGGACCTGGATCATACAAAGCAAGCAATAGACATATGTGAAGAAAATAACTCTTAACCACTGACATGGATATGTTACCCTTGCTCCCAAGCTAAACATTCAGGTCTAGCAATAATTAACCAAGCTTATCACCTTTTAATAGAACAAGTACAGTGGTTTGGATAAAACATCTGGATATGACAATTTATTTAGCACAATACAAACATGGTCGTAATTCCCACACATACTGAAAGAGATCAGGTTTCTAGTTAATAGGCTCTGCATCTGTGATATAGTGCTTTGATATCCCATTTGGTTTCCATTATTAAGCAAACATATTGCTTATTTTGCATCCATGAGATCTGAAGTCCTAAGCAGAACAGTAAAGATTAATTTCATCTTCATCGGAATCTTAATGTTACTTGAAGAAAGCATTTGATTGTGAGGCAGTACTCCATCTCTACTTTGCCAACAAAGGTCCATCTAGTCAAGGCTATGGTTTTTCCTGTGGTTATGTATGGATGTGAGAGTTGGACTGTGAAGAAAGCTGAGCGCTGAAGAATTGATGCTTTTGTTTTTTTTTTTTTTTTTGAATTTTTTTTTTTTTTTGAATTGATGCTTTTGAACTGTGGTGTTGGAGAAGACTCTTGAGAGTCCCTTGGACTGCAAGGAGATCCAACCAGTCCATCCTAAAGGAGATCAGCCCTGGGATTTCTTTGGAGGGAATGATGCTGAAGCTGAAACTCCAGTACTTTGGCCACCTCATGCGAAGAGCTGACTCATTGGAAAAGACTCTGATGCTGGGAGGAATTGAGGGCAGGAGGAGAAGGGGACAACAGAGGATGAGATGGCTGGATGGCATCACTGACTCGATGGATGTGAGTCTGAGTGAACTCCGGGAGATGGTGATGGACAGGGAGGCCTGGCGTGCTGCGATTCATGGGGTCGCAAAGAGTCGGACACGACTGAGCGACTGAACTGAACTGAACGGAACTGAATTTGCGATTGGGTATTCATAGGCCCACTCTTTGTCACTTGATTCTTCTTCATATGTTATCTGACATTTCCCCCCTAAGTATGAAGAGCTACTAATTCTCAGTAGATGGGTTCAGAGCACAGGCACACATTATGAAAATTATGAAAGGGTCCAAAAACATCAGCCAGAAACATTCCTTGAAAATCTGGCTGCCAGAACTCTAGACGATGATTCAGGTAGCATAGAACTACTGCAAGGTGGAATTAAATCTTTCCCAGGCTAGTCTTGGACACCATGCTTCTCAGAATGCAACAAACGTCTGCCACACTACTTCTCTGGCTCCTACTGAACTTTCAGTCAATAAAATCTCACAGCTTCTCTTCCATGGATGGTTGTTAAATCAGTTGCACATTCTGCACTTTTACCATTGATTTTTTTTTAACTTACAGTTTATGGTTTTTCCCAAATATATTCTGTCTTACTAGTTTTAAGCACTTTCTCTGGCCCACTTGTCTTTGATGGCTTCACTAAGAAGAAGAATCACCAGTCATCGATTTAGCCCTCCTTCTGAATATTCTACCTCAGGATGTTTACATCAAGCTAAATCAGGACATTCTGAACTGATGTTATTATACTAAATGCCTTTAACTGCTCTGCAATCAATTCCCAGGAATGGAGTGGGCATGGGGGAAAGGGAAGGGATGGAGGGTGTGAGATAAGAATAAAATTTTGGAGGATGAGTGAATTTTTTTAACGTTGAAATCAAGAAATTCATTATAAATATGAAAAACACAGCTGTAATTGGCATAGGGAGTGATTCAGTCTTCAATCCTGGCAGTCTTTTAACTTTGGCAGCATGAATTGGACCTGAAAGCCTTCTACTGCTTTGGGTTCTGATTTTCATTTAGTCTTACCAGCAAGAAAAATCACCCTGGAGCCATGTGCATACTGATTTTGTTAATTTCCTCAAATATGTCCCTTGTTTAAATCACTGCTGATTAAACATTCTTGACATCTTTCCTTTCTCAATGTGCCATGACTCATCAGGTGATCCCAGTGGAAGGTTAAAGTTAAGTCTGTTTCTTTAAAATGTTTATTAAAAATGAGCAGTGGAAAAAACAATTGTGGCTGAGGTGGTAAATGCCTCTGATGGGCTATGTGTCTTTTAACCATGGATAGTCTTCAAAAGATAGAATATTTACTATCAGGAAACATCGCTAGGAACTGAGCCAGACCAAAGGCTTGGACTATGGCACGGCTGAGCTACTGCAGCCAAACAAGCACCTCCCAAGTGGGCTGATTGCTCTGCTACTGTGGAAGGTCACTCAAAGGTAGTAATTTTAGTAGTGACCATGAGTTTTCTCTTTGTACTGTCAGAAACAGTGTTCAAATTCACTGTAATATCTGATTCTCTATTTCCCTAACAGTCTGAATTTTAAGATATACAGTTACTTGCCACAGAGAAATCAGGCTTGGTAGAATGTAAATTGAAAGTTCATTTATAGGGCATGGCAACCCACTCCAGTATTCTTGCCTGGAGAATCCCATGGACATAGGAGTCTGGTGGGCTACAGTCCATAGGATAGCAAAGAGTCAGACACGACTGAAGTGACTTAGCATGCACACACGCATGCTACTTTTAGCACGACAAAAGTTAGATTTTCTGTTCCACCTATGAAAATAACAGGCAAAGGATGACTACCACGGCAAATTACTGACTCCCACCTGCCTAGTAATCTGTCAGACTCTGTCAGTTGTGTTAAGGGAGGAAATAATCATAGTCAGTGTGATACAATAGAAAAAGCCCTGCTCTGGAAGTTAAGAAAGCAAGTTTTCTCTTCTTGACTCTGCCCACAAATTGTGTGACCTTAAATAAATTGTTTAAACTCTCTGATATTTAATGTCTCATCTGTGTAGACATTAGACTAAAATAGCTTCTTGCATTTTATATTTCTTTCCATGGCTTCCCCAACCCTAACAAGAATTATCTTTCTGAAATTTTCCTAGAATTTTATATGTGTAGCTCATTCAGTGCAGTCTGGGACATTAATTTAATTATCACTTGGAAGATGATCTGAAGAAAAAAATCAGATAACAAATGATGCATTTTCTTCTGCCAAGAAAGATGGTATTTAGAGATTTGGCTTTACTGACTTCAGGGATCATGGGTATGTGTGTGTATGTGTATCAGAACTGCTATCTTGGGGTCTGAGGATGAAGAAGATTTAAGTGCTATGTTATAAGCCATAGAGTCAATACATTCATACATATGAGGTCTTTCACTGACACTTCTCTGGAATTCAGGCTGGTAATCTCTGATCTTTGTATCTGAACATCTTTGTTTCTATGGGGGAGTTATTCATTTATTTAAGCTTACTTTAGAAAACTGTGGAGCATAATCATTTGGGAGCATGTGCTCATGGCACAATGTCAGAATAATGCTAAATATTTAAAAGTAAGCAAAAAACTGAAAGTTGCTTCCTTTAGGCTTTGTTATTGACAATATAAGTGCCTCATGATTTGGAGAATTTTAACATCATCTGTAGGTTGTCATGGGAACAGCTACCGCTATTACCAGCCTACCTGGAAGGATCCAAATGTAATAATTCAAAAGTCTTTCTCCTGACTATGACTTATAAAATGGCAAATATTTTCTTCCTCTGTTCTATATACTTCTCCCGTTTTTCACTTTCTGCTGTATCAGAGGCCATTTCTTGCTCTGCGTTTGTTTTCTGCAGAACTGCATGGCTGCATTAGCCAGTTACCTGGGATAATGGTCTTCTTCCTTGAAGATCTAGAAGGAATATGAACTGCAGGGGAAATAGGGTTTGAGTCATGGCAACTATTTGCTTAGAGAATTAGAAGGAAGAAGTTGTCTTTTTCTTCAGTTAAGAGTAGATAATGGAGGCTATGAAATTATGCTCTTGTAACTCAGTCATAACTGCTAGAGTGACTCAGCTAAAATTTAGTCTTCTTATTTTATGGAAGAGAAAGCAATATTGATTCGGGTTAAGTAAGTGGATGCATAAGTTTAGCATACTGTATTTTCATGTACCCATGGTATGTTATTTATTTTGTCTCTTTTTAATAAGTTCTGGTGACTTCCAGGTCAGGATGGTGAATGAAACCAATGCTAAAACTCCCATTTTCAGCTAAAAATAGGACAGCTTGATAAACTAGATTTTAGAAATTGAAAAGCACATCAGTTCAGTTTAGTTCAGTCGCTCAGTCATGTCCACTCTTTGCAACCCCATGAATCGCAGCATGCCAGGCCTCCCTGTCCATCACCAACTCCTGGAGTTCACTCATACTCATGTCCATCGAGTCGGTGATGCCATCCAGCCATCTCATCCTCTGGTGTCCCCTTCTCCTCCTGCCCCCAATCCCTCCCAGCATCAGAGTCTTTTCCAATGAGTCAACTCTTCGCATGAGGTGGCCAAAGTACTGGAGTTTCAGCTTTAGCATCATCCCTTCCAAAGAAATCCCAGGGCTGATCTCCTTTAGGATGGACTGGTTGGATCTCCTTGCAGTCCAAGGGACTCTCAAGAGTCTTCTCCAACACCACAGTTCAAAAGCATCAATTTTTCAGTGCTCAGCTTTCTTCACAGTCCAACTCTCACATCCATACATGACCACTGGAAAAACCATAGTCTTGACTAGATGGACCTTTGTTGGCAAAGTAATGTCTCTGCTTTTGAATATGCTATCTAGATTGGTCATAACTTTCCTTCCAAGGAGTAAGCGTCTTTTAATTTCATAGATGCAATCACCATCTGCAGTGATTTTGGAGCCCCAAAAATAAAGTCAGCCACTGTTTCCACTGTTTCCCCATCTATTTCCCATGAAGTGATGGGACCGGATGCCATGATCTTCATTTTCTGAATGTTGAGCTTTAAGCCAACTTTTTCACTCTCCTCTTTCACTTTCATCAAGAGGCTTTTTAGTTCCTCTTCACTTTCTGCCATAAGAGTGGTGTCATCTGCATCTCTGAGGTTATTGATATTTCTCCCGGCAGTCTTGATTCCAGCTTGTGCTTCTTCCAGCCCAGCGTTTCTCATGATGTACTCTGCATATAAGTTAAATAAGCAAGGTGACAATATACAGCCTTGACGTACTCCTTTTCCTATTTGGAGCCATTCTGTTGTTCCATGTCCAATTCTAACTGTTGCTTCCTGACCTGCATACAGATTTCTCAGCAGGCAGGTCAGGTGGTCTGGTATTCCCATCTCTTTCAGAATTTTCCACAATTGATTGTGATCCACACAGTCAAAGGCTTTTGCATAGTCAATAAAGCAGAAATAGATGTTTTTCTGGAATTCTCTTGCTTTTTCGATGATCCAGTGGATGTTGGCAATTTGATCTCATGGACACACCTAAAAACAAGGAGGGGAAATATGTGGTCCAGAAACCAAGATATTACCATAAAAATGGCAAAACAAAACAAAATCAAACAGAAACATGTTTGGTTCAGGCAACTGAAGGTGAGAGACTGGCATAATCTAACAGGAGCTACAAGAGGAGGGACAGAGAAAATGGGCCCAAAGCAACATGGCAAGAGAGAATGCCGAGAATTTCTCAGAATGAAGGACAAGGAGTTATATCTATATGAGATGATTGATGTTTATTAAATCATTTCATGATGTATATTTATCAAGTTATTATAAAGTACACCTTAAACTTACACAGTACTGTATGTAAATTATATCTCAATAGAAATAGAAGAAGAAAGAAAAAAAAGATTAGGGTCCTTGGACTGATGGATTCCACCATGTGTCAAACTGGTAAATATACTTTAAAAATTAACTTCTAGACATATGATAGAAAGATTGCAG
This sequence comes from Bos javanicus, assembly GCF_032452875.1. NCBI lineage: Eukaryota > Metazoa > Chordata > Mammalia > Artiodactyla > Bovidae > Bos > Bos javanicus. Next base: position 47,009,073 of record NC_083872.1, on the reverse strand, counting down.
AATATTAAGTAAGATAAAGAGAAAATCCTGCAAAAGAAAAATAAAAATCAGATTAATTCTATATCTTTTTCTTAGTAAAAATGGATGCCTATATAGACTGCCCTGGTGGTCCGGAGGTTATGACTGTGCTTCCACTGAAAAGGGCATGGGTTCCATCCTTGGTCAGGGAACTAAGATCCTGCACGCCTCAAGGTGTGACCAAAATTTAAAAAGAAAAGATGCCTAAGAAAATAGATTATATGCAAGCTTTCTGAAAAAACCTAAAGTAACCATACCATAGTTCTATAACCAGCCTATAATATATGAATATATTTTAAAGCAAACTTATACCTCTAAGACAATGACCATCATTAGGAAAACTTTGAAGGTCTATTTTTCAACTAACTAAATATATAGGGATGTACAAGAATTAAAAATGGGCAAAGAATCAGAAAACCATAATGAAAAATTAAAATGAATTCTGTTTGTAAACAAAAAAAATATTTTTATTTTTAGTAAATATTTTAAGTAGAAAGTATATAGCAGTTGGAGAAAAGCTTGAAGAAAAGTGAAATATGCTAAGATTATTGTCTTCTTCAGAAGGGGAGAGAGATGCCAATTAACTTTGAACTTTAAGAAAATATAAATATATGTACGAATGTTAAAAATTTTAATGGTCAACAGTAAAAGAAAAAGAAAGGAAGAAAAATTGTAGGAAGGGAAGGAATAAATAATATGCAAATATGTGGATGGGAAAGGGAGAACTAATCAGTTGACGAAACAGGAAAAAGAAATAAGAAAAAACAAGCAAAAGAAAGGGATGATAGATTAAAAACACAAAATAGAATGGCAGACACAAGAACAAACATATTAGCAATCATACAATGAGCATCAAACTTATCTTCTAAAAGATAGAAACTCTCAGAATTAGTAAATCCGTCAGTGTTCTGTCCCCAGAATTACTCAGAAATAGATAAATTGGATAAAAAAAATATTTTGACAAATATCAACATCAAGAAACTGACATAGCAATGTCCAAATGATAAAAATAGAATAGCTTAGTGAACAACATTGAAAGGGTTAAAGAAAAGATACTACTACTAGTAAAAGGAATAATTCCCCCAAACAACAAAAAGAATATGATCCCGATGTATTCTCCAAACTATCCACCCTATGATCCCAAATGTAATTGTGTGATTTAATTGGTTAGATCTTTGGTATTCAGTTGTTAAAAGCATTTTAAAACTAATAACTGGTGAAGGAAGTGACAACCACTCCAGTACTCTTGCCTAAAAAATCCCATGAACAGAGCAGCCTGGTGGACTGCAGTCTATAGGTTTGCAAAAGAGTTGGACATGACTGAGTGACTAAACAACAAAAACAGGAACAATAACACAATTTTTAATGATGATAGTGAAAATATATAAGACAATGCCTATATTTTTCAATTAAATCAAACAAAAAAGGTATTACCTGAGAAACCCTTCACACTTTGATCATGTTCTCTTAAGAATTTGCATTCCTGGTTCTCTATTATTTCATTGAATTATGTGTTATAAATTTTAGGAATATTCTCTGCATAATTCTGAAATACAAGTATCTAGATAGTATTTCAGTGCATCTATTGAAAAGTAGCTCTATTTTTATATGTAAGTATCTCTTGCCCTTTAGTCTTGTTTTTGTTTCCTCCCCTCAGTAGGAGGACCTTTAATCATGATTTTGCTGAAATTTTAAATTTTGTTTATTAATATAGTCAATTGCTCAGTTGTATCCGAATCTTTGTGACTCCATGGACTGTAACCCACCAAGCTCCTCTGTCCATGGAATTTTCCAGTCAAGAATACTGGAGTGAGTTGCCATTTCCTTCTCCAGGGATCTACCCAACCTAGGGATGGAACTTGTGTCTCTTACATCTCCTGCATTGGCGGGCAGATTCTTTACCACTAGCACCACTGTAATGCTTATATATAATTAACAAATTATATCTCAATTCTTATGCTTGAAAACTAAATAAAATATTCAAGATAGTTCTCTTACTATTTATCTTTTCCCCTGTAGTTAAAATGAATAAAAAAATCAAGGTGACATATAATTACAAATAGAAGGAAACCCAAAGTCAAGATAAACCAAACTATTTACATCATTTGAATAATTTAAAAACCATACCTGATGTACAAAGAATTATTAATTGAAATGTTAATTTTTGTGTTTTTTTGTCTTTTTTGATTTAGATGACATAGGAATTCTAGCTGGGATTGGAAAGAAAGAAAAAATATATATATATATATTCCTTGAGGAATGTGTCTATAATAAGAGGTCTATAATTGTTTGCAGTCAGTATATGATTTTGGATTAAATATTGTTTTATGACTACTATAGTTATAGGTAGGTTACTGGACTTTCTCTTGATTTTCTCTTGGTCTTATGCCCTCTGATATTTTTTAAAAATTATTTTATTGAAGTGTAGTTGATTTACAAAGTGTTGCTTTTTACTTACAACAAAGTGATCCAGTTATACATACTTTTTTCATATTCTTTTCCTTTATAGTTTCTCAGGTGATATTGAATATGGTTTCCTGTATATACAGTAGGACTGTGTTGTTTATCCATTCTCTATATAGTAGTATCTGCTAATTCCACACTCCCAAACCATCCTTCCCCGCCCTCCTCCCCTTGACAACCACAGGTCTGTTTTCCATGTCTGTGAGTCTGTTTCTGTTTTGTAGACGGGTTCATTTGTGGCGTATTTTAGATTCCATGTTCACGTGCTATCATAAGGCATTTGTCTTTCTCTGTCTGGATTCCTTCACTTAACATGATAATCTCTAGGTCCATTCATGCTGATGCCAATGGTTATACCCTTCTGTATTAATCAAGACATCCTGTCTCCTGAGATTAATGTTGTACAGCAAAAAATTTACTCTATAGTGTAATACAAAGCAGGAGAGCGCTAATTTATTGTCATTCCCTTAACACTTCGTGTAAAGAAAACATGCCTTTTTAACAACAAATACGTTTCCCCAATGCCTATTTCTTGTCAACAGCCATGGTTTAATCTTTGAGAGGCAGATGGACACATCTTTTGGCTGAAAATACAGAGATCAATGTTATACCAAACACATCAAGAGAGAAATTGGGGATGGTTGCAAAGACTCTTAGCATTTAGTTTCAGAAATGCTTTTTATAGTCCTGGACAAAAACTGGCTTCATGCCGGCTCCCAAAATGCCTCCTTTGGAGTGTAATCTCTTGAGAGATTTTTCATTATTGTCTTTACTGCTTAGATCAACACCAGGCAGATTGAGTGAAAACAGCCCTTCAAATCCATTTTTAATCTTTCAAACAAGCAAATTAGCTGTGAATTATTTATCAAGCACATCCAGGTGGGCACTGATACAGTGAAAACAGCTTTCTGCATTCCTCTAATCTAGAGTTTTTTGAGTCTTGGAAATACTGCTGTCACCCCTCTTTCTTTTTGGATTTTTAAATTGTTTCCTAAAAATAGTTTTATATGCCATTGCAGAACTGAAAGGTATTTGCTTCTTTGTCCCAAATTAATAGATAAAATCAAATTGCTGAGAAACATAGTACTTGGACCAACAAACGTTTAGGATTTACAGAGACATGCATAGAAGGAATTAGGGAAGGAAAAATTGAAGGAAGAAAGACTTTTTTTCAAGGATGGCAACACTTTGGGGGCTTAGAAAGAGGAATGTAGAATGTTTACTCTGCTACTTCTACCATACCAGTCAGTGAACTTGATTTAAGGGAAGAATAAGTCAACAGAAATTCCTTGATTTGTAACTTTATGAAGTCAACATGAATTCTCTCTTTCCGTTGCTGACCTAAATCTTTAGTCAACCCAAATACCCATTTTTTTTTTTTTTTACAATGTGTAGACTTATAGACAAGATCAGCTTTGTATTAGCCTTGTATTACCCTTACTTCTAAACTATAGGCAAATTTCCCAGCTGCTTCATAACCTGAAGGTTAAAAAGTCCTGGACAAAATTATAGAATTAACTCAAGCAAAACTAAGAAATGCTTGGAAAAAAACAAGCAGAGAACACTCTATTAGCATTGGGAGTAATACTATTGTGTAAGTAGAAATATTGTGATGCTTCCCTGGTGGTTCAGTGGCAAAGAATCCACTTGCCAATGCTGGGTCAATCCCTAGGTCAGAAAGATCCCCTGGAGAAGAAAATGGCAACCTACTCCCGTATTCTTGCCTGGGAAATCCCATGGACAGGGAGGGACCTGGTGGTCTACAGTCCATGGGGTTGCAGGGTCAGACATGATTTAGTGGCTAAACAACAACACTAAATAACAAGACAACTTTTAAAACATCAACATACATTTCAAATTTCAAAATGAGTTCTATGAGTTTTAAAAAGTGACAAATGTTAACTTTTATCTTTTTTAAAAAAAATTATTTTACATGTATACCTGTGGCGGATTCATTTTGATATTTGGCAAAACTAATACAATTATGTAAAGTTTAAAAATAAAATAAAATTAAAAAAATTATTTTATTGAAGTATAGTTGATTTATTAATAAAATGTTGTGTTAGTTTTTGGTATAACAGCATGATTTGGTTATAATATACATATTCTTTTCATATTTTTTCCATTTTGGTTTATCACAGGATACTGAATATAGAGCTCTGTGCTATACAGTAGGACCATGTTTATCCAACCTATATATACTAGTTTGCATCTACTAATCCACAACTCCCAATCCTTCCCTCCACCTGCTGCTGCTGCTGCTGCTAAGTCGCTTCAGTCGTGTCCGACTCTGTGCGACCCCATAAATGGCAGCCCACCAGGCTCCCCCATCCCTGGGATTCTCCAGGCAAGAACACTGGAGTGGGTTGCCATTTCCTTCTCCAATGCATGAAAGGGAAAAGTGAAAGTGAAGTCACTCAGTCGTGTCTGACTCTTCGTGACCCCATGGTCTGCAGCCTACCAGGCTCCTCCGTCCATGGGATTTTCCAGGCAAGAGTACTGGAGTGGGGTGCCATTGCCTTCTCCTCCCTCCCACTACCCGTTGGCAAACACAGATTTGTTCTTTATGTCTGTGAGTCTGATTATGTTTCACAGATATGTTCATTTGTATCATATTTTAGATCCCACATATAAGTAATATGGTATTTGTCTTTCTCTAACTTCCTTCACTTAATATTATAATCTCTAGGTCCATCTGTGTTGCTGCAAATGGCAATATTTCATTCTTTTTAAGGTTGAGTAATATTCCATTGTATATGTGTACCACATCTTCTTTATCCATTTATTGGTCAGTGGATATTTAGGTTATTGGTACATATGGGCTATTGTGAACAGTGCTGCTATGAACACAGGAGTGCACATATCTTTTTGAAATATAGTTTTGTCTGGTAATGCAGCAATGGGATTGCTAGATTATATGACAAGTCTATTTTTAGTTTTTTGAGGGATCCCCACTCTGTCTTCCCCACTGGCTGTACCAACTTAACATTCCCATCAACAGTGTATGAGGGTTCCCTTTTCTCCATGCCTTTTCCAGCATTTGTTCTTTGTAGACTTTTTAATGATGGCCAATCTGACCGGTGTGAGGAGATACCTCATTGTAGTTTTGATTTACATTTCTCTAATAATTAACAATGTTGAGCATCTTTTCACGTGCCTAGTGGCCATCTCTATATCTTCGTTGGAGAAATGTCTATTTAGGTCTCAAAATCAACTCTTAATGAGCACTTATTATATACTACAATTAATTCTCATAAAAATCCAAAGGGTTAAGAGCTGCTAACATCCCCACTAGTTGAGGAGGAAACAAACTATAGACAGATTGAGTAGCTTGTTCAAAGTTCCATCGCGAACAAACGAGGCCAGGGAAGGGCTTGAACACAGACCTTCAGCTTTCAGAGCCCACCCCTTTTACTTTTGGACATTTGGCCTCTCTTCTCTCCACTATACCTAGCATTCCTAAAACTATTATTATAAAGTACTGGGAAGACCCTTTATCAAGATAACGAAAATGTACTTATAAGTGTCTTGTACAGAATCGCCACAAAGCACCTGAACTATTAGCAGCTCTGATGGTCACAGCAAGACTGATGACTGTGTTCTTCTCACAGTAGTCCTTTCTGTCATGTGCACTGCCCGCTCAAGTTTGCGTTGAGTAATGTTATTTTGGGATGGAGAAGACGCCAAAAGATAGAAGAGAGTAAGTCAAGGATACACATCAAAAATATTGTGCATTTTTTACTCTACCAGAGAAAAATACCACTAAACCTAAAATAGATAAAAGAGTTAAAAAAAAAAAAGAAATTTAGCACCAATGATGTGTTACATACTTTATTATGTAAAACTCAATTCTCCTAAAAGCTCTGTGTGACGTAAGTATTATTGCCCTTTTTAAATGTGAGGGACCTGAAGTAAACTAATAGAGAGACAGAATTCAAACCCAACTTTTCTCTTGCGAAGGTCTTTGCTCTATCTTCTACTGTTCAGCTACTCTATGGCTATGAAATGCAGAGGTAAAAACCAGTTCTGGAGTCAACTCAAATCCTCGGTATCCAAATTATAACACACACGCCCCACCCCCCGCTTATTCACTGCGTAATCTTGAGCAAATGAGTGCATCTCTCTGCAGCCTGATTTCTCTATTTGTAAGATGGAAATGATCATGACACATAAGGAGTTGTTGTGGGGACTGATTACAAAAGTACACAGAAGAATGCCCCTGGGCACATTGTAAAAAGGCTCGATAAAATGTTGAAATAAAATCATTGTTCATGTTTTTATTATTATGAACCATTGTGACAGTAGTTGGAACAAGGTAAATATGTTCATTTCCACATTTGTAATCAACATTGCACTGGAGTTCTTAGCCAGAGCCATAAAACAAGAGGAAGAAAAAATCAAGTTGTGCAGTTTGGAAAGGAAGAAGTATAATGATGTTTACTCACAGATGATGTGGTAGCAAACTTAGAAGTAGGTTTGGGCACATGCAGGATGTTTTGAGAATGTATACATCTATTATTATATTGCTGATATTTACTATTTACAAGTCCTTCTTTCCTTGTAAGACTTTGAGTATATCAAGGGCACTTGGCTCAGTAAAGCCTGGCACAGAGTAGGAGCTAACTCTATGTTTCACTCCTACAACTTATCCAACTATATGTATTTAACTGAGATCATTCCAGATACTTGACTCTATGCTAGACTGTAAATTAAGAGAGGAAGAAGATTAAAAACATTCTCTACCCTCATAAAGCTCAATTTTTCTCAGGAAGACAGGTATTAAATAAGTAAAAATGTAAATAAGCAAGACCATTATAGACTGTGATACATTTTATGATGGAGATAAAACAAATGAGATAAAGAGTAATCAGGGGAGACACCTTAGACAGGGTGGCCAGGGAAAGCCTTTCTAAGTAGGTGGACTTTAAGCCAACAACTGAAGGATCAGAATGAAATAGCCATACAGAGAGCTTGGAGAAGAGTATTCTGAGCAGAGACAAGAGCAAATGTCCTTGACAAATGCATGCATTACAGATGAATTAATAGTATCCGTTGGTTAATAGTGTTCCAATGATAATTTAGTTCGCAATGTACATTACTATTTTTTGGATATTTCCCTTTCAGATGCTTCCCCCCAATTGCCAGGCATGTGAAAATATAAAATTTTCAAAGTGCATTTTCCTTCTTTAAAAAAACATGTTATGCACCTGTCATTTGTACATATAAATTCATAACCAGGCAAGCAGTCCTTGGCAGCCCTATTAAATTGTATACATATGAGTTATGAATGAGTTTGTTTACTAGGTCCAAGAATTAAATATATCCCAAGGGCTAAGAAATTCTCAGCGAGTCTCTGCCAACTCCACAAAGTTATAGTCTTGTATAAATCCCACAAGGAGTGGAAAGGGATTATCTTATCATCCCTCTACATAGAGTAGATGTAAAGTAAGCAAATGCTGCTAGAGCAGAGGAGAAAATTGATCAAAATAACATTCACAGCTTCCCTGGCAACTCAGTGGTAAAGAGTCTACCTGTCAGTGCAGGAGACATGGGTTCGATCCCTGATCTGGGAAGATCCCACATGCCGCAAAGCAGCTAAGCCCCTGTGCCACAACTATTGAGCCTGTGCCCTAGAGCCCGGAAGCCACAACTACTGGACCCGTGCCGCAGCCACAGAAGCCCCTGAGCCTACAGCCTGTGCTCTGCAGCAAGAAAAGCCTCTGCAAGGAGAAGCCCAGGCACTGCAACTAGAGAGCAGCCTCAACTTGCTGCAACTACAGAAGAACCTGAGCAGCAAGAAAGACCCAGCACAGCCAAAAAATTAAAAACAAAACCCAAAAATTAAAAAATTAACATTTGTGTCTTAGAGATCTTTTTTCCTCCATCAAAAGCTCAGAGGACTATATTCAAAATGAAAATATATAGGTCAGCAGATAACACCTGTCTATCTATCTCTACCTGCTGTGATTGGTCACATGTCAATGTTTTAACTAGACATGGATGTCAACTGAGCCTCGAGTCTATTCTGTATAAAACATCAGCTTTCCAGAGTAAACTAGAGAGAAAGAGAAACTCTATGATCATGAGACATGTCAAAATTATACAATATAGTTTCAGAGAAAAGCTTGGAGGAAAATTGGAGTAATAGGATCTCCCCTAGATATTACCCTCTGGTTTTGAATTCAGGCTGCAGGCCCATTTATGAGTTGTGTATTTGCATATTGACTCTCTAAAGCATATCATTAAAAATCCACTTGTTAGGTGAAGCCATCTTTCCCATTTGAGTACAGGCTCCTATACAGATAGAATTTTAAGAGTGTCCCCCACCCACACACACACACACAAATCTGATAATTTTTTTCAGTTACCCTGCTTGTTGCAAAAGCCACAATTAGAATGTAATTTCTTTAGATGAAAGTACTGATCCTTATTAATATGAAAATAACCCTAGTAAATGAGTTTTGGATCTTTTCTTTGAAAGCAATTTTGATGACAAGGAAATAGTATGAAAGCACTGAGCATATATGATGATTGAAAAGTGGCAAAAAGACACCAAATGATGAGCTTTAATCATCACAAATAAATTTCTCCAACCTTAAAATATTTTGTGGCAAGTTTGGTCTCTAGGTGTTTGTTTAGGTTTTGGGCAATTTGGCAAACTTAATGTACAGGATAGAATGATGTAAAGAAAATACAGAAAACTTCCAAGTGACAATGGCTTAAAAGAGAAAGAAGTTTGTGTTTTATACCAAAAGAGTTTTATACTCATGTTACTGTGATAGCTGCTCAGAATCATCAAGAACCTATCCTTGTATCTAAATTCACTGGATCCCAAAACAACTCTCAGAAATATTTACAGGAATAAAAAACATGTACTTAATGAGGTAGAGTTTCAAAATCTGGCTTCCAATCAACTAATGCATGAGTTTAGCAAGATTGCAGAGCATAATATATGAAAATAAACTGTATTTTTATATACATTATTTTACCACCAGAAATTGAGAAAAAAAAACATTTCAAATAGCATCAGAAATATGAAATACTTAGGGATAAATCTGTAAAAAGATGTGAAAGACACATACTGTAAATGACTGGATCACATGGCCTGAGTAGCACAGAAACTTCTGGCATCTTATCACAGACCTATGGCCAAGCCCTCCCTTGTTCTGGATGTCTTAGAAAATGGAAGCTTCCTAAATGATCCAATAAATGGATCAAAGCCATATTCTGTACTACAGTACGTACTTCCTCCGAACTCCAGAGGCTGACAAAACACAGCTCTTATTTTCCTGTGGCACAAGGTGTGAGGTGCAATAGTATATTCATCTTGGAAGGAGGTATCCCAGTATTTCCCAGTCCAGTGACTCCAGAGAATTCTACCAATATAGCAAGCTTTTGACTCTCCTTGGGGCTTTTCTTCCACTTTCTAGTGCTATGCCATTATTCAGGATTCTTGCCACTTCTTGCTCACCAGATTCAATTGGTATAATGTCATCAATATAGCAGACCCATGATGTTCCATGAAATATCAAGATGACTTGATACAGCATGCAGACACATGACTGAGAACAAGAAACTTGACATAGATCTGGGTCAAGGCAATGAGTTTACTATATAAAAGCAAACTGCTTTTGATCCTTTCTACTGATGAAAATTAAGCAAATTAATAGTTGGATACCAAATACCATTGGCTACATTGATGTGCTCCAATAAACCTACCGTATTTGGCATGGAATTTGCAACTGGGGCTACCGCCTGTTTATATTTACAATATTCCAATAATATCCCCCATTAGTCATATGTTTTTTTACAGGAGAAAGAATTAAACCTTGAGATGATAGGGAGCACCATTCCTACATCCTTTCAGTCTTAGAGTGCTACTTATCTCTTCAGTGTCTCTTGGAAGGTAATGCTTCTGACTTACTATCTTTGCCAAGTGGGGGAGTGACAATTTTAGGGACTTTCACTTGGCTTTTACTAGCATCACGGTCCTTACTTTGCAAATCTTATGGTCAAATGTAAAATTACTGTTTGTGCCAAGAATATTTATTCCAATTTTATATTCAGGACCGAGAAAATTAGCACAAGATAGATCTGCGGATTCATGAGATAAACTGTGAGATGGACATGGGCCAGGACTCCATTTACCAACTAGCCTGCATAAATTTTACTTTTTACCTTGAAAAGTCTGAACATTCTACATGCTCCAGTGGGGAGTTATCCTGGAAAAAAAATCACAGATTGTTTTGGAGCAATGACTAGAAAAAGACATGCTTGTGATAACATTACAGGGTACTTCCTCAAGGGCATACACCCTCTATTTCAATCTGTTGGCTCTGGGTCTGTGAATTGTCTTAGCTCTAGAAAATGAATGAGAAATTGCAATTTTCTGTTATAGTAGCTGACATCAGCTCACTACACACCAACTCTCACTTTTAAAAATTGTTTTGTTGTTGTACAAATCAACTAGATTTTCATTCCATGATCCTTGTATTTTGACCCTAGAAACATCACCTAGCTCTCACCCTAGATTCCTTTGGATGAAGGCATCCTGATGGCCATTTCACTCTTTCTGTCCATTACTATAACCAAAGACTTATTGTCTAAACCAGGATGTTGGGAGTGAAAGTTGGGACTATCATTAATAATAATACTGGGACAACAAGCGAAATTGTCCTGACCAAACTATGATGTATGTTGCCTTACTCATTTTGGTCACTGGTTCCATCTTGCCTCCAAAGATTCAGGGCTGCCACCTGGCTTCTGCCATTTCTTAATCCTTTCATTCTCCTGAATTCCAAAGATTACAGTTGCCATGCAGCATCTTATACTGTCAACCCAGCCCATGTGGGACAGAAACCATCATACTTCTCAAAGATACTAATGACTCCTTTAAGTACATCTTGTTGCTTTACAAAAGAAGCATCCTTTAGGACCACTCATTAACTGTTAGGTGGTGGGTCCTTCAAAACTTCTCATAAGCTTGAGCCCTCTGAATGCTTTCCCAGTCTCATGCCAAGGAAATTCTAGCAATACCTCTTCATTTACTATAAGCTATTGCTCTAGCCAAACTTCAAAGAGCCATCTCAGCAAGCAGACTAGGAGGACAAGGTCCTGTTGTCTTTGCCAAAGCACTGAATCCCAAGTCATAGATGAGTGTCCCTATATCAGTAAATTACCCCATCTGGCCTTGTATTTCAAACGCCTCCCCAATGCCCTAAAAACCTAGTCCCTCACATGTTCCCCTAGTTCAAGCCTGTATATGTGATCCACATTATTCAATTCCCTTGACACATAAACTATTTCTTCCTGGAGCAGAGTACTTCTTCATTCAACCTGTGCTGAAATATGACCCTGGTTTTCTGCCTGGGTAATGGGGTGGGGGTGTGTGTGTTAATAATCAGCAAGATTTTATAAGATACTTGCTATAGCTGAGATCATTGCTTGGTCTCCAGGTACAAGAAGGCCTTTCTCCTAACAAGTGATGCATGTGTGCATGCTAAGTCGCTTCAGTCATGTCTGACTCTTTGCAACCCTATGGACTGTAGCCCACCAGGCTCCTCTGTGCATGGGATTCTCCAGGCAAGAACACTGGAGTGGGTCGCCATGCCCCTCTCCAGGGGATCTTCCCTGACCCAGGGATTCAACTCTCATCTCTATGTCTCCTGCTTTGGCAGGGAGCTTCTTTACCACTAGTGTCACCTGGGAAGCCCTAGCAAGTGTCTGCTTTTGCCAGCTTAGAGAGTTTAGAGGAATTTAGGCGTCACAGACTCTCAAGCTCACCTATCTAAAATCCAGATCTCAGGACCTTATCCTTTTTGTATCAAAGCTCTTTCATTTACAGTGGAAATCTGTCAAGTGTGCATAACATCCTTTGCATCATCTCCACCCTTAAAATCAGATCCAGAGCCTGATTTTCAGCACAGTCTACCTTGCGGCTGCAGGAGCTGAGCATTTTCTTTCAATCCATTCTAGAAGCTGATTCTGAGTATTTCCTCTTCCTCAGCACACAGTCATGATAGTAATTGACTGCTCTATCTCTGAGAAAAGCTTGGAGGAAGATTTACAGTATATACTTGTGGACAGTATATACTTGCAGGGACAGTATATACTTGCAGATATTTCCCAAGGGACCCATCCTCCTTTTCAATCAAAGGTCTTTGAGTTTTTGAACTGGCTTAGGTTTGCAAGTTAGATGGAAGGTCTTGACTCTCCATTGTGATGACTCATGTCAACTCTCTGGCCACAAGACCTGGATTACTTTTTTCTGTTATGATGATCAAGTAACATTTCAGTAGAATGTCTACCAATTTCATTTCTGTGGCTGGTGGTCAAGAATTTTGGTTAGCCCTTGAAGCATCCCCCGAGGTATCAAAGATGACGTAATGAGGAGGGGTCCAGGGAGTTAGTGTACAGGTCACTGATGATAAATCCACTGCACCCCCCACCCACTGAAACCTTTAAATTCCATCCTCTGCATTACTGGGGAAAGTTCTACATCCTCATCTCAATGAATGCACGCTTCCATTGAACCCAAGTTCTGTCAACCAACCAAGTAAACTGTTAGAACCATTTCTGTATGTACAAAGTAATGCATTTTACTTCCACAATCTCTGGAAAGGGTACCTCATTCAATTTATTTGACTTAATTCAGTTATATAAGAAACAATGTATCATAAGGAATTGGTTAAACAGATACTTAAGAGACTGAAAAGGCAAAAGGAAAACAATAACACAGAAATAATGACAAGGAAAGAAGCCAGCATTCCAGGGACAGGGGGAGACAAAGGAAAGAGATTGGATTCATTAAAATTTAGAGCCTTGGGCAGCCTCCATAGAGCAAGAACTGAGGCCTTTGAGGAGGGGTGCTAGAAGCCAGTATGTTTGAGAGGGTGATGTTGACAGGCACAAACGCAAACCGAGGACTTGGTGGTTTCTCCTCTAGGCTTTCAGTCTCCCTCTAGTGTTCCCTTTTGGAAAAACCTAACAGGGAGCCAGCTGCTAAAACAGAAACATGGCTCATAGAGCATCACAAAGCATTATAAAGAAAAGCGGATTGGAGCTGGGAAACAACAGCTAAATAATCAGCATGGTACCTCTCAGACTATCACCCTGGCGATTGGCTCAATGTGGCCATATATGAGTTGCCCAGGGCTGTGAACAGGACCCAGTCTCCTCCATAAGACTCACCCTTGTGACTGTTCCTGTACTACTGAGACATGCAATGTGCTACAACCTCAGCACATGCTAGAGTCTCAGTTTGCACCACACCTCATCCTAACCTGACTCTAGATGAAAGTCTTAGTGATTCTGATGCTACTTCGAGCAGGAGTTAATGCCACCTCCACTTACTATCAGCAATACAATTGCTGTCATTTAGTCACTGATCAAATTGATGTCGTTTAGTCACTAAACAACTGTCTGACTCTTTTGCGACCCCATGGACTATAGCCCACCAGGCTCCTCTGTCCATGGGATTTCCCAGGCAAGAACACTAGAGTGGGTTGTCATTTCCTCCTTCAGGGGATCTTCTTGACTTAATAATTGAACCCGTGTCTCCTGGTTGGTAGGTGGATTCTTTACCACTGAGCCACCTGGGAAGCCCATTGGCATAAGGCTGGAGAGAAAACTCCAAAATCATGTTCCGAAGGGTCTGCTTTCAAGGATTGTCCTTGGATCCAGCAATCTTAGCCAAGTTCTCCAGGACAAACACCTGTATGTTGCTACCTTAACTCAAAAATACAAGATCAAGAGCAAAGGAAAGGGAGAAAGAGGTAGGGGGAGGCAGCACAAGGTATATTACTGAGTAGCCTTCCATCTAGTTTCAAATAAACTCATTGCTTGATCTTGTGGGATCCTAAGAGTCTATAAACTACTGCATTTTAGGGTAGTCTGTGAGATGGAAGGAGTGAGGATTAATCATTTTTCTGCTGGTTTCCATGTCTCTTTGTTCTACGATTTGCTCTCTGTGATTCTCTTTAAGATTCCCTTTCTTGCAATTCTGATTTGAATGCGTGTGTGCTGAGCCTGTCCTGAGACATCTCATGCCTTAGGAGCAGCAGGGGGACCCTATATCAGGAGGGAAATTCACATGTGTTGGACAAGTGACGAGGCACTGTCTAGTTGGAGTAAACCATAGCTCATTCCAGATAGGTCATCATAGGAGCACAAGGTGGGGAAATAGTGAAAAAGGACCCTGATGAGGCTGAAAAGATCCTAGTGATGTCTGTTACAAACATCATTTATAACAGCAAAAAAATGAGAAGCAACCCAAAGGCTATCAATAGGAGAATGACTGCACAAAATGCATTTAATATTATGAAGCTCTAAAAAATTAGAAAGTATCTTATGTGGTGTTATGGAAAATCTATAACACATATGATTCAGTGAATCAGAAGGGTCAGGGTGAGTATTTGTAATATGCAACCTTTTGTTAAAAAATAGGAAAATGAAACCATATCTATTAGTACACATGAAGACAATCTATAATGATACATGGGGAACTAAGAACATTATTCACCTGTAGATACCATGGTAAGAGCTGAGCATATGGGTACAAGTATGGGAGGTTGCAGCCACAAAATTAAAAGATGCTTGCTCCTTGGAAGAAAAGTTTTGACAAACCTAGGCAACATATTAAGAAATAGAGACGTTGCTTTGCTGACTAAAGTTCATATAGTCAAAGCTATGGTTTTTCCAGTAACGGATGAGAAAGTTAGACCATAAAGAAGGCTGAGTGCCAAAGAATTGATACTTTTGAATTGTGGTGCTGGAGAAGACTCTTGAGAGTCCCTTGGACTGCAAGGAGATCAAACCAGTCAATCCTAAAAGGAAATCAACCCTGAATATTCATTGGAAGGACTGGTGCAGAAGCTCCAATACTTTGGCCACCTGATGTGAAAAGCTGACTCATTGGAAAAGACTCTTATTGAAGGAAAGATTGAAGGCAAAAGGAGAAGGGGGTGACAGAGGATGAGATGGCTGGATGGCATCACTGACTCAATGGACATGACTTTGAGAAAACTGCAGGAGATAGTCAAGGACAGGAAAGCCTGGAGTGCTGCAGTTCATGGGGTCCCAAAGTGTTGGACATGACTGAGCGACTGACCAACAATAACAATAGGAGATTGGGTTTCCACTGTAAAATGTTTTGTACTTTGAGCTTTTGAATCATGAGAATAAGCTAAGCATTCAGTGAAGAAGCTGGGGTAGAGAGAATCATAAAGGAACATCTAGAAAAACAAAATGTTAGGAAATATGACTTATCTTCTCACTTTGAAATGGATAAAAAATGACAATGATAAAAACTGTGAAGCTTTAAAAAACTGCAGACCTTGTTCTTCAAAACGTTTAATTAGATAGTCATGCAAGACTAATACATGAAAAGAGAGAAAATGAAAACAAAATACAGAATGAAAAAAGGGGTGAAAATGCAAACACGGTAATACAAACAAGTGTACACTAGCCAACTTGTTAGGGTGGGAGGGATGTGGGAGGGGGTTTCAGGATTGGCGGGGACACATGTATACTTATGGCCGATTCATGTTGATATATGGCAAAAACCATCACAATATTGTAAGTAATTATCTTCCAATTAAAGTAATTTAAAAAGAAAAGTTTAATGAAATGGAAAAATTCAAAGAAAAGTAAGATGTTGACATTAAAAAGTGAGAATCAGAAGAAAGCAGTAAGTATTTTAAAAATCAAAATGGTAGTCAAAGATGTCCACTCCACCCCATCCCATTTTATAAATGCTACTTTCCAAACACAAGCAAAATCTGACTACTAAACAATCCAAGCCACCATCATTTCTCAACTGGACTTTTTGAAACTGCTCTCCCTGTTTCCATTCCTGGCTCACCGCCATCTATTCTCCATACTGGTAAGAGTGTTTTTTTGTTTTGTTTTATAATGCGAGACATCACTTGCTCATTTCTTTCAGATATCTGCTCAAATATCCCTTGATAAAAGAGGACTTCACCTTTTTCTTCAGCCCTATCTCTCTTTATCCCTTATTATGTATTACTTTGTTTTACTTGCTACCACCAGATATAGTATGTATTGCTTTTTTTATGCTTTATTGTCTGTCTTCCCAGTCCAGAATTAAATTTCATGAGAGCAGGGATTTTGTTCTGTCACTACTGTTTTCTCTGTACTTAAGAGTGGCTGGCACAGAATACGCATTCAAATATTTACTGAGGAATGTCATTTATATAACTACATGAAAATAATACTGTATATTGCAAAGTATTTTTATATATATAGAAAAACCTAAAGACATGCATATGAATGATAGCCACCAAATTCTAAACAATGTAATCCATACATGGGGTCATGTTTTATTTCTCATGTTGAATGATAGGTATATAGGTATTTATTATATTATTTTCCTTACCTTTTTGGTACCTGGTTAGTCAGTGTATTAATCAGATCAGTCGCTCAGTCATGTCTGACTCTTTTCGACCCCATGAATCACAGCACACCAGGCCTCCCTGTCCATCACCAACTCCCGGAGTTCACTCAGACTCATGTCCATCGAGTCAGTGATGCCATCCAGCCATCTCATCCTCTGTCGTCCCCTTCTCCTCCTGCCCCCAATCCTTCCCAGCATCAGAGTCTTTTCCAATGAGTCAACTCTTCACATGAGGTGGCCAAAGTACTGGAGTTTCAGCTTTAGCATCATTCCTTCCAAAGAAATCCCAGGGCTGATCTCCTTCAAAATGGACTGGTTGGATCTCCTTGCAGTCCAAGGGACTCTCAAGAGTCTTCTCCAACACCACAGTTCAAAAGCATCAATTCTTCGGCGCTCAGCTTTCTTCACAGTCCAACTCTCACATCCATACATGACCACTGGAAAAACCATAGCCTTGACTAGACGAACCTTTGTTGGCAAAGTAATGTCTCTGCTTTTGAATATGCTCTCTAGATTGGTCATAACTTTCCTTCCAAGGAGTAAGTGTCTTTTAATTTCATGGCTGCAGTCACCATCTGCAGTGATTTTGGAGCCCCCCAAAATAAAGTCTGGCACTGTTTCCACTGTTTTCCCATCTATTTCCCATGAAGTGGTGGGACCGGATGCCATGATCTTCGTTTTCTGAATGTTGAGCTTTAAGCCAACTTTTTCACTCTCCCCTTTCACTTTCGTCAAGAGGCTTTTGAGTTCCTCTTCACTTTCTGCCATAAGGGTGGTGTCATCTGCATATCTGATGTTATTGATATTTCTCCCTGCAATCTTGATTCTAGCTTGTGTTTCTTCCAGTCCAGAGTTTCTCATGACAGTCAAGTATAAACTCAAGACCCTGATCAACTTGATTTGAATTCTGTCTTTGCCATTTAGAAACTGTGTGGCTTGAGAAGTTCTGCTTAACTTCTCTGGATTTCAGTGTCTTTCTCTGTATCATGATGATAATAACACCCATCTTATCAGTGCATATATGAAAAGTGGTTGCATATAATCAAAGTGACATAAGACACTTCCCTATTCCCTACTGCTGCTGCTGCTAAGTCGCTTCAGTCGTGTCCGACTCTGTGCGACCCCATAGACGACAGCCCACCAGGCTCCGCCATCCCTGGGATTCTCCAGGCAAGAGTACTGGAGTGGGTTGCCATTTCCTTCTCCAATGCATGAAAGTGAAAAGTGAAAGTGAAGTCACTGAGTCATGTCCAACTCTCAGCGACCCCGTGGACTGAAGCCTACCAGGCTCCTCCATCCATGGGATTTTCCAGGCAAGAGTACTGGAGTGGGGTGCCATTGCCTTCTCCACTATTCCCTACTAATGAGTTCAAATTCAACAGAGGATTCTACTCTAAAGCAACAAATAAAAACAGTCCCTCTTGGCATTATCATTCTTGTATCTTAACGAGCACAGAAGAGAGGAAAGAAACATATCTACGTTTAAATTTTGACCATGCCATTTCCCAGTTATGTGACCTTCAGCAAGTTATTTTCCCTTTATGATCCTTACTTACTTCTCCTGAAAAATGGGAATAATAAGTTACACTTTTATCAACAAACATTGCACAAATGTCCACTGTATTCAAACGTACCAGATGACGTCGAACATAGACATTAGGTTACATAGTCTAGGTCAACATGAACAATAGGTTAGCTATTACTGCTGTTGCCTAGAACAGTGACGAGCACTGGAGAACAGAGGTCACAGACACACAGATCCTATTCTTACAGGGCTTGTGTCCTAGTAGTGGACAGTCTGACACCTGGACAAATCATAATGCACTGTGAAAAGTTCAACACTAGAAATAGCATAGAGAAGGGACTGGTTAAAGTATGACAGAGCCCAGCGAGGTTCCCCTATGACAAAACTCACTGGAAGCCTTCCTCTAACTGCCAGAGGAAGCTGTCCATGGGGGATACTACATACTTTTGACGTCTGCACTCCCCTGTGTGTCTCCAGTGGCCTCCAGTGATGACGCTAAGCACTGTGCCAGCTGACAAGGGAGAAATGTCTCAGTATCATAAACTTGGCAGCAAAGGGTGAATGTGGAGCAGAGAGGCAATAGATTGATAATAGTATAAGCCAATGAATCCATAATTGTGTTAAGTGTAAATAAATCAAATGATTTAATTAAAAGACAAAAACTTTGAGATAATTAAAACTAGGTGCTATATAAGTAACAGATTTAGAAAATAAAAACATGGATGGTATGAAAAAAGTTTCTATTTCAATTACTAGAAATAAAGAATGACAAGTTCAATTTGTAAGAAATTTTATAGCAAATAAAAAATTGTATGCATCTAATAACTTAGACTTAAAATGTTGGAAGTAGAAATTGATAGTTATGAAGTGAAATATACAAACCCACAATCATATTGAGAAATCATACCATATAGTTTTCAGTAGCTGACTAAATAAGCAGATAAAAATCACTGAGGATATAGAAGATTTGTGGGATTATTACAATGATAGACACATGGATCAATGGAAACATAAAAAGAAACTGCACACAGAACTACACATATATGGGCCCTTGATTTATAACGGAAGGAGCACTGGAGTATAATAAGGGAAAAGATTTTTCAAAAGGCATAATTAGGACAAAGAAAAGCTCTTAAAGGAAAAATTTGATATAGTGGGCTAATATTAAAATTATGAACTTCTGTTCACCAAAAGACGCTAGGAAGCTATTGAAGACAAGGTACAGGGTGGGAGAAGTCATTTACATAATATTTATATTATAGATACTAACAAAAAGATTATATACAAAGCATGATGAAAGACAACTCAAAAAAAAAAGTAGGGGCAAAATCTTAACCAGGCATTTCACATAAGAAGAAATGCTCAAATGGCTGATAGGTGTTCAATCTTACTAGTGATCAGGGATGCAAGATTTAAACTATAATGAGATCTACACCCACTGGAATAGCCGAAGTCTGATAATAACCAAGAGTTGGTGAGAAAGTGCTACAAAAGCAACTCTTATCCACTGTTGGTTAGAGTGTGCTGTATTCTGTACTTAGTCACTCAGTCGTGTCCAGCACTTTGCGACCCTACGGACCATAGCCTACCAGACTCCTCTGTCCATGGGGATTCTCCAGGCAAGAATACTGGAGAGGGTTGCCATGACCTCCTCCAGGGGATCTTCCCAACCCAGGGATTGAACCCAGGTCTCCCGCATTCCAGGTGGATTCTTCACCATCTGAGCCGTCAGGGAAGTTCAAGAGTGTAAATTGATGTAAATACTTTGGGAAACAGACATTATGTAGCAGGAACAAAGATATATATGTTGTATGACCCAGCAGTTCTTCTCCTAAGTATATACTGTACAGAAATGCAGGCTTAGACATGGACAAGAATTTTAACCACTGCACTTCGTGTAACAGCCAAAGAGTGAAAACAAAGCAAATGTTCAAATGATAAAGTAGATCAAAGTAGAAGATGTGGTATGTTTATTCCAATGAATATTATACAGCAACAGAATGAACTAACTACAACTCACATTTACAATGAGGTAGTTTTTAAAATAATTTTTAAAATGTGATAAGTATAAGGAATTCCCTGATGGTCCAATGGTTAGAACTCAGTGCTTTTACTGCTGAGGCTTAGCTTCAATCCCTGGTCAGGGAATGAAATTCCTGCAACCCACATGACATGGCCAAATCAGTTCCAATGAGGTGGGTGAACTTAGAGTCTATTACACACAGTGAAGTAAGTCAGGAGGAGAAAGACGAATATCGTATACTGATGCATACATATGGAATCTAGAAAGATGGTACATTAATCCTACATGCAGGACAGCAAAGGAAACACAGACAAACAACAGACTTTTGGACTCAGTGGGAGAAGGGGGTGATAGTGAATGGGATGGTTAGGTGGCATCACCAACACACACACACACACACACACATATGTGAAGAAAACAAGACAGTGACAACTATAAAAGTCAAGCAAATGGCTACCTTCTGGGAGAGAGAGGTTGTGATTTGATAAAGCAAAGAGGGATTTCTGGGGTAAACAGCAATATTCTACTTCTATATCTTGGTTTCAGTTAAATGAGTGTTTGCTTTTTTAATAATTCATTTAGTGGAACAGACGTGTTTTTGCATTTTTCAAAGTTTCTGTGCTATTTCATAAACAAGTGGATTCAAATGCAAAAAGAGAGAAACAAAAATAATCCTAACATGTGTGCAACATATTCCCTGTTTGCTCCCTTTTAATTCTCATAATAATACTATGAGAACATTATTCTAGTTTTATCATTTTTATGTTAGCGGTGTGCACTATTATTTAGTCATCTTTGTCTTTTAAAATCTAGCACTATATCTGGCACATGATAATACCCTAAATGTTTGTCATTAGTCTGAAGCTAAGAGAAGTGAAATGTTTTATTTTCAAGGCAGTGTAATACACAAGGAGCGGAAGCTACAACCCAGTTTTCTGAGTCTAAGCTCTGTCACATCCATCTCTCCACATTTCTGCTATGACAGACAGAAGTGCTCCCTGATTATGATCACTTAACTGCCCACATAGCTCCAATCTCTTCTTTCCTGGAGGTTAAGGGAGGGGTGGGATTGAAAGTTCCAGTCCTCTAATCAGACAATAGACTGCACAGGCAACCAACTCCCGTTCTTAGGTGCTTTCCAGGACTCAGCTCATTAACATGACAAGAGACACATTGATTGCACTCAGCACTTAGGAAATTCCAACAGTTTTAGGAGCTCTCTACCAGAAAGAGAAGACCACATATATATTTTTTACTTACAAATCATAGTATCACACATATGAGAAATGGAATTGTTGGCATTCAGTCGCTAAGTCGTGTCTGACTCTTTGTGACCCCTTGAACTGCAGCATACCAGGCTTCTCTGTCCTTCACTATCTCCCACAGTGTGCTCAAACTCATGTCCACTGAGTCAGTGATGCCATCCAACCATCTTATCCTCTGTCGTCCCCTTCTTATCCTGCCTTCAATCTTCCCTAGCATCAGTCTTTTCCAATGAGTCAGCTCTTCGCATCAGGTAGCCAAAGTATTGGAGATTCGGCATCAGTCTTTCCAATGAATATTCAGGACTTATTTCCTTTAGGATGGACTGGTTGGATCACCTTGCAGTCCAAGGGACTCTCAAGAGTCTTCTCCAGCACCACAATTCAAAAGCATCAATTCTCTGGGGTTCAGCCTTCTTTATGGTCCAACTTTCATATCTGTACACGACTACTGGAAAGACCATAGCTTTGACTATAGGGATCTTTGTCAGCAAAGTGATGTCTCTGCTTTTTATTACAATGTCTAGGTTTGTTATAGCTTTCCTTCCAATGAGCATGTGTCTTTTAATTTCATGGCTGTGGTCACTGTCCGCAGTGATTTATTTCTTGCGTGTTAATAAACAAGGATGTCACAGTTACCAGCAATTGCAGCCAATCATGGATGATGAGCCGATGAGCCCTGAGGGAACTGAGAAAGGAAAGAATACCTGCCACCTAGTAGCCATCAGACTAGAGTCACTCCCTGCAGGCACTCCATATGATGAGCCCCGAGGAGCTTAGGATGTGAAAACACAGGATACCGGCCAGTGAAGGCGTTAGTTGCTCAGTCATGTCAGATTCTTTGTGACCTCATCGATTGTAGCCCACCAGCCTCCTCTGTCTATGGGTTCTCCAGGCAAGAATATTGGAGTGGGTAGCCATTCTCTTCTCCAGGGGATCTTCCTGACTCAGGGGTCAAGAGCAGGTCTCCTGCATTGCAGGTAAGGCTAATTCTTTACAGACTGAGCCACCAGGGAAGTCCCCAGATAGCTGAGGTGCATATCAAAGTAAAGATTTCAGTGAGCCCAGACTCTTAAATCTTTCATACACAGAAAAGCACTACATTTCTGAACTTGGGATATCTGGTTTCTTTAACAGTAATATTTTGTTGTTCCTTAGTACCTGTCCTTTGTTGCAGAACTCCTATGTACTCTAGCTCCTTCCCTCACCTCCTCAGAGCAGTTTCTCTGAGCTATCTGAAATGCTGTCTCCCAGGCTGCAGTCCTCATTTTGGCCCCAATAAAACTTAACTGGTAACTCTCATGTTGTGTATAATTTTTTAAACACATGCCTATGTGTGTATACAGTCACATTTATAAAATATATCAAATATACTGTATATATCAAACTTTTGATCCACAATTGGTTGGTCTGAGGATGCAAATCTGTGGATATGCGCCAACTGTATCTACAAGTTTGCTTGCACTGAGTTGTGATATACAGTACTTTTCTTAACATGGGACATGGTAAAAAAAATATGTTTGAAAATCCCTGCTTTGGGTGATATTTTTCTTCTATATTGCATAAGATTCATGTCAAAAGCCCATAGTTCTAAGTGTTCACTTCTGTGGAGTTCAGATTGTAAAAAAGAAATATTGGGGTTGATTAGTCTGTCATAGCACATGTCCTAATTCATTTGAATCAGTAAGTTGATAGTGGCCCAGAAGCAAAACTAGAAAATTCTGTGATGTCATTAAGCTCAAGCAAAGAACAATTATTCTTAACTGTTATTTTATTGCGGTCCGAAAGCAACAAAGTGACGTACAGCTGAGAGCAAGATCTGTGCCAACGCATACTGAAGACTAATCCTCTAACTGATTCTGACACCACCAGACTCCAGAACCACTCAGGTCATTGACTTTCAGTTAGATGTTGATCGAAAAGACTGATGAGGAAGCAAAAACTTCTTTGCCATGTTTTCTAAATATTTCTCCTTAATTATAAGAACCCCTTTTAATGTTTTTGGTTCATTGCTCCTGTGAATGAAAAATGTTGCCAGCCATATAAGCAAACTAAGGATACTGTGGCCATCAAGCCATCAGCCACTACAGCCTGAGGGGAGTCAGGATGGGAAAGGAGAGGATTCTGGCCAGAGAGAGCTAAGGTGCATATCAAAGGAATGATTTCAATGAGCCCTGACTCTTGCATCTTCACAGAAAAAATGCTAAATTCATCAACGTCAGATGTCTAGTTTTCTTTAACAGTAATCTTTTGAAGTTTCAGACTACCTGGCCTTTGATGCAAAATTTCTATATATCCTGACTCCACCCCTACCTCTTGGGAGCAGTGTCTCTGAGCAGAGAGGTTTTCTCTTGGGCTTGAAGTCCTCAGAAAGTCTGCTGAATAAGACATAATTCTCAATTTTTAGGTGCATTTTTTTAGTTGACATCCCCCAGGGGTTGGTTTCGTTTCATATATGAAAGAGATTTTAAAGTTAACTTGACTCTGAATATTTATCTTTTTAGCAGAATCATTTATATACTAAGTTATTGCATCTATAAAAAAGTGTTTAATATTATTAAAGCAAATTGAAAGAGATACAGGCGTATACAGAGGTAAATTTGCCCTGACAAACTCTCTGTAAATAAAAGTTTTGTAAATTGATTATTTTTCCATTGTTTCATTGCTTAGGAGCCCCTGACATTTTAACTTCATGTTTCTCAACCAGCCCTTTGTTTTCTTCAAGAAGCTAATGATAAAGGAATTCTGATGTGACTAACCACTCTCTAAGCTATTTGACACAACTGAATTTTCTTTTATCGTGACTGTTAAAAATGAAGACGAAACTATATTCAGTTACTGCACCGTGGTTAGAACTGCTTGTCTCTTGGCCCAAAGCTTTACACAGTGCAGAAGTACAGGACTATGTTATGAAGAAGATTTGTGAAGTGACTTGGTAGAGATAAACAGAAATAAAGACTAAGTTCTGCTTGTGAACATAATAAGCTAAGTATCTTTTGTATTTCTTATGAGCACAAGCAAAGGCCAGGCTGAATCCTTGATGGATGTAAAAGAAGCAGACATAGATTGAAAAGCAGGGAGAGCTGAATTTTGTGTCTGACTCTATACATCATCAGTTACCCTTGATCAGCATGACTTCCTCAGAAGTTTCCATGGGAATGACATTCATTAAGGGTTTTAACTTCTGAGAACAGTTTGCTCTGTTTCTGAACTATGGAGCTGAACACTGCAGATGAAAAGAGAGGAAATATTTAGCGGGTGAGAGCAACCTTTCTTTCCCCCCCAATACAAACACTACTGCTTATTTCTCACAATCTTTCTTTCAGTCTCCAGAAAAGGGTATGGTCCTTTGACAGTTTTAAGACCTTCAACAGGTTAGCACAGCATCACTGTCATATGTCTCCTCTGGCAGAACACTTACCCACCTGCCAGGTGGTGAGTGGTTTTGTATCTGCATGTTTCCATTTTGTTTTCACAATAAACCTACGAACTAGAAGCTGTTATTCTTATATTAAATAGGCTAGTTAAGCTAGATCTTCTTTTCTAACTCATGCATTTCTTTTTTTTTTAAAGCATATTTCACTATATTTTTAATGGAATAAATTGGCATGAAAAGGTAGGAAAACCAATTACATTTATGGTTTTAAAGTGAAAGTGAAGTCGCTCAGTCGTGCCCAACTCTTTGCGACCCCATGGATAGCAGCCTGCACCAAGCTCCTCCGTCCATGGGATTTGCAAGGCAAGAGTACTGGAGTGGGTTGCCATTTCCTTCTCCTAACTCATGCATTTCTGTCCAACTCCAAAGTCTTATTACTGCCTTAAGCTGCCGCTTGGGAGCATTTTACTTCTATCTGTCATGATGCTCTGTTCTACCAAATAACAATTCAGAAATTTCAAAAAACAAATGAAAAATGATATTTATATCTTAAAATCATAAACTGTCCTTATATAATTATGTATTTGTTGGAAGGCCATTTTTTCCACATAGCTATTATTTATAAGCTGTACAAACAGATGCAACATTTTACATTATTACTCAAAAATTTTATTAAGCACCTCATATTTTAACAATTTATCATACTAGTGCCCACTCTTGAAAAAAAATTATTAGATGATTTTTTTTTTAAGGCTGAATTTTTGCTTACTCTTCAGGAAATAATTTTAGGAGAGATTGTTGTTCAAAAACACTCAAACAGTATCATAACTAGTACAGAAATTGTATCCTCTGGGTTCACCTTTTAAGGTGAAATACTTCTTTCTGAAAAAACTGGAAGCAAGTATAGGCTCACCACTACTGAGTACCCAAGATAAGTAAGTACTGTATGTCTTATTTCTTGTACTGTAGATGATAAACCCTTTCATCTCTGAGATTATGTGTACTCAGTGGTGATATATATATATATCAATATATGTATGTATTCAATATATAAAACAAACTTGATAGCATGTGTAGGCAGAAATTGGAAACCAAGAAGAAAAGTAAGTTACCTGTATGCCTAAAAATTCCATATGCTTGTAGCTATAAAATCTTTCTCTATTTTTTGTATTAGAGAATTTCTGCCCTTCCTGGTGAAAAAAAAATTATGAAAAATACTCTCAGAGTCCTTAGTGCTAAATTTTCACACGAAAAGTCAGAAAATGGAATCAGAAAGAGGTTAAATGTTTCATAATATTAAATGATTATTCTCCTTAGACTTGCTTTTTAAGATACTGGTCAAAAAAAGAATGGTTAAAGTAAAACTAGACATAATAGACCCCCACCCCAATATAACCATGACAGTGTGGCAGTGACATATTTTCAGAGAAAGGGGTAGATGATGAGAACAGGATGTCAATTTAAGTATCTTGTGAAAGCAATCCCTACATGTCAAATGTTTCCTTGAGGTCAATACACGCTGTTTATTCTCCTACTGGTATACTTTAGAGATTGAAACTTGGTATAAAGAATGGTAACCCTGAATCCCTATAAAATACTTTATCAGGAAAAAAAAAGGAGAGAGAGAGACTTGGTCAACTTTACTGTAATGAAATATGCTATAATATCTTGAAGTCATCTTTTAAATTGAAGTCCAGTACTCTTGCCTGGAAAATCCCATGGACGGAGGAGCCTGGAAGTCTGCAGTCCATGAGGTCACTGAGGGTCGGACACGACTGAGCAACTTCACTTTCACTTTTCACTTTCATACATGGGAGAAGGAAATGGCAACCCACTCCAGTGTTCTTGCCTGGAGAATCCCAGGGACGGGGGAGCCTGGTGGGCTGCCGTCTATGGGGTCGCAGAGAGTCGGACCGACTGAAGTGACTTAGCAGCAGCAGCATAGTTGATTTACAATGTTGTGTTAATTCTGGTATACAGCAAAGTAATTCAGTTATATATATATTCTTTTACATTATGGTTTATCTCAGGATAGTGCATATAGTTCCCTGTGCTATGCAGTAGGACCCTGGTGTTTATCCATTCTATGTATAATATAGTTTGTGCCTGCTAACCCCAAACTCCAGTTCCATCCCCTCCCCACCCCCTGCTGTTGGCAACCGCAAGTCTGTTCTCTGTGTCTGTGTGTCTGTCTCACAGATAGGTTCATTTGTGTCACGTTTTAGATTCCACATATAAGCGATATTATATAGTATTTTTCTTTTTCTGACCTACTGTGCTCAGTATGATACTCTCTAGGTCCATCCATGTTGCTGCAAATGTCACTATTTCATTCTTTCTTTGGGGGGGGGGGGGCTGAGTAGTATTCCACTGTATGTATGTATCATGTCTTCTTTATCCATTCATCTATCAATGGACATTTACTTTGTTGCCATGTCTTGGCTATTCTGAGTAGTGATGCTATGAACATAGGGGTGCATGTATCTTTTTGAATTGTAGTTTTGTCCAGATATATACCCAGAAGTGGGATTGCTGGTTCATATGGCGACTCTCATTTTTTTGAGGAAACTTGATGTTGTATTCCACAGTGGTTTCACCAACTTAAATTCCCACTGTGTAGGAGGGCTCCCTTTTCTCCACACCCTCTCTAGTATTTGTTATTTGTAGACTTTAAAATGATGGCCATTCTGACCACTGTAGTGGTAGTTTTGATTTGAATTGTAGTTTTGTAGTTTTGATTTGAATTCCTCTAATGATTAGACTTTATTTTGGGGGGCTCCAAAATCACTGCAGATGGTGACTGCAGACATGAAATTAAAAGACGCTTACTCTTTGGAAGAAAAGTTATGAGCAACCTAGATAACATATTGAAAAGCAGAGACATTACTTGGCCAACAAAGGTCCGTCTAGTCAAGACTATGGTTTTTCCAGTGGTCATGTACGGATGTGAGAGTTGGACTGTGAAGAAAGCTGAGCACTGAAGAATTGATGCTTTTAAAACGTGGTGTTGGAGAAGACTCTTTGAGAGTCCCTTGGACTGCAAGGAGATCCAACCAGTCCATCCTAAAGGAGATCAATCCTGGGTATTCATTGGAAGGACTGATATTGAAGCTGAAACTCCAATACTTTGGCCACCTCATGCAAAGAGTTGACTCATTGGAAAAGACCCTGATGCTGGGAGGGATTGGGGGCAGGAGGAGAAGGGGACGACTGAGGATGAGATGGGTAGATGGCATCACCGACTCTATGGACATGAGTTTGGGTAAACTCTGGGAGTTGGTGATGGACAGGGAGGCCTGGCATGCTGCAATTCATGGGGTTGCAAAGAGTCAGACACAACTGAGCGACTGAACTGAACTGAACTGAATGATTGGTGATGTTGAGCATCCTTTCACGTGCATTTTGGTATGTTGTCTTTGGGGAAATGTCTATTTAGGTCTTCTCTCCGTCTATTGATTGGATTATTTTTGAATGTTATGGAGTTAAATGAGCTGTATATTTTGGAGATTAAGCCCTTGTTGGTAGCATCATTTCTTAAGTATTTTCTCCCAAGCTATAAGTTGTCCTTTCATTTTGTTTGTGGTTTCCTTTGCTGCACAAAGGCTGGTAAGTTTGATTAGGTCCCATCTGCTTATTTTTGCTTTTATTTCTATTGCTTTGGGAAACTGACCTAAGAAAACATTGGTATGATTTATGTCAGAGTGTGTTTTGCCTATGTTCTATTCTAGGAGTTTTATGGTCTCGAGTCTTATATTTAAGTCATTAAGGCATTTTGAGTTTATTTTTATATATGGTGTGAGAGTGTGTTCCAACTTAATGATATACATGTGGCTGTCCAGCTTTTCCAACACCACTTGCTGAAGAGACTGTCTTTTCCCCATTGTATATTCTTACCTTATTTATTAAAGATTAATTGACTATAAGTGTGTGGGTTTACTTTTGGTCTCCCTATTCTGTTCCATTGATCTATATGTTTTTATGCCAATACCACACTGTTTTGATTACTGTAGCTTGGTAGTATTGTCTGAAGTGTGGGAGGGTTATGCCTCCTGCTTTGTTCTTTTTCCTCAGGATTGTTTTACAATTCTGGGTCTTTTATGGTTCCATATAAATTGAATTATTTGCTCTAGTTCTCTGAAAAATGTAATGGGTAATTTGATAGGGATTGCACTGAATCTGTAGATTTCCTTGTATAGTACGGTCATTTTGACATTTTAATTCCTCTAATTCAACAACATGGGATATTTTCCCATTTCTTTAAATCGCCTTCAATATCCTTTATTAATGTTTTATAGTTCTCAGTATATAAATCTTTCACCTCCTTGGTCAGGTTTATTGAAGTCATTTTTAATATAAATGGTTAAAAAGCATTTTTCTTAGATTAACTCAAATTTATTCCAGAAAAAAAAATCAACCAGAGCATCCTTCATTCCCCTAATTGAGAGGCTCTCTCATTAACAACCTATTTTGGGGGGGCTAAAGGGTGGATGAGGAAGGTGGGGGAGGGGTGGCAGTGATGGTGGGGGTCTGGAGCTTCCACAGGAAGAGCTAACTTAACAGTTTCTACAGCTGAGATTAAAGTCCTCCTCTTCTGGAGCTATGGCAGGTAAAAGCAGCCTGTCACTATCATCCATTACATTTTCTGTGAGATGCAAAATGAGTCAGTAAACAACAGCAGTGCACTTTGGTTACTTATGAAGCTACTATTGTTTGTTATCGACAACCTCAAGCTGAAACATCAGAACAGTACAAGGACATTTACTAAAACCAGGGCCATGGGATATGGGGTAATTTGAGGCTTAAAACAAAACAAAGCAAAACAGAACACCTATGCCCATGAAGCAAGTATAAAAGTCCAAATCTAGCTCACAAGTGTATCTAGTCTCTGGGAGAAGATATGTTGAATGACATCATGGGTCTGGCTTTTTCCTGCTGTGTAACCAGCCCTGGCATAATACCCAGAACCAAAGATTTAAAAGGCACAAATTCTCCTTGTGCAGCGTTTCAGGACCACAGCAGCTTCTGACAGGAGCACAGGCATGGTGCCCACAGCCCACGGAATGATGTAATCCAGGCTCTCTTGGACTGATGCTGCATCTGGAAAATGGGAAGAAGGGGGTGTAATGATTAACCTCCAGCCAGTGTTTTTAATTGCACACCCGAACACATCTCTCCAACATAGGTGATATATTCATTTACAAACTGTATACATGTTGTTATACTAATAAATGATGCACATAATAAAACTTCTACAAGTAGAATTTTTAAATACAAATATGTAAAGCAAATTTCTCCTACTTTCTGGCTGTATCTCCATGGGTTGTTCTGAATAATCTCCAGAGGGCACACACCCACCCTGTTCCCAATAAGTGGACTGTTGGCCTGGACAGGACAAGTACAGGCTAACATGTACTTTCTTTCAAATCTACAAGTCCCCTGATTAGCAACTATCTGGATGTCTTTAATTGTTAGGAATAGGATGAGGCAACATCTGAAAAACATATCCCATTTTCTCAGAACAATATTTCTAGAGGCTGTGTACAATGGTGGAAAAGAATTTTCCTGGTATCTAAGCTGTTTGTCATATTGTGGAAAACATTCTGCTCAAAACAAAGTTAAAGCCAGTTTGAGAGCAGCCAGTAAAAGAGATTTAGGGTTATACAAGATTAATCACTGCAGATGGCGATTGCAGCCATGAAATTAAGACACTTACTCCTTGGAAGGAAAGTTATGACCAACCTAGATAGCATATTCAAAAGCAGAGACATTACTTTGCCAACAAAGGGTCCGTCTAGTCAAGGCTATGGTTTTTCCAGTGGTCATGTATGGTTGTGAGAGTCGGACTGTGAAGAAGGCTGAGTGCCGAAGAATTGATGCTTTTGAACTGTGATGTTGGAGAAGACTCCTGAGAGTCCCTTGGACTGCAAGGAGATCCAACCAGTCCATTCTGAAGGAGATCAGTCCTGGGTGTTCTTTGGAAGGAATGATGCTAAAGCTGAAACTCCAGTACTTTGGCCACCTCATGCAAAGAGTTGACCCATTGGAAAAGACTCTGATGCCGGGAGGGATTGAGGGCAGGAGAAGGGGACGACAGAGGATGAGATGGCTGGATGGCATCACTGACTCGATGGACGTGGGTCTGAGTGAACTCCGGGAGTTGGTGATGGATAGGGAGGCCTGGCATGCTGCTATTCACGGGGTCGCAAAGAGTCAGACACGACTGAGCGACTGAACTGAACTGAGCTAAACTGAAATGTATATAAAAGCCCAAGATAGGTGCCCATAAATATTGTTCTATCGGATCATAATCACTCATTTATTTATGTATCTTCCATGGCCACTTTTGTGCGGCAATGACAGAGTTGAGTAAATACAACAGAGACTGCAGGCCCAGAAAACCTAAAATATTTACTGTCTATCTCTTTACAGAAAAAGTTTGCCAACCTCTGACTGACAGTGATGAAAGGGAAAAGGGGAGGAATATAAAATTATAGATATGAATGCACAGAGAATTCTCCAGTGAGTACATGAATTTATATTTAAAAGACTTTTGAAAAAAATATGAAAAGAAATATGAGGGAAAGATTCAGAACAAGAAGGAAGGAATAATTTTGAGAAGCAGCAAGAAATATATGGAAATGTCAGTGAGGCTAAAAGCCCAGAAGATTCTGAAGCTTGTGAAAAGTATTAACAGCAAGAAAAATGACCCTTATAAGTAAAGGAAACAAGAATGGTGTGTAAGAATGCCACTGGGGTGAATGGCACAATGCTACTGAATAGAGAAAGGTAAGTCAATTACTTAACTCTCTAACTGTTAACCCCTACTTAAGGGGTTATGTTTCTGTCTTTTCTATGAAGATTTATCATCACTTATAAAGAATAAAATTAGTGGTAATAAGAAGAAATGGAGATTAACACAGTAAAATAGTGAAAAATACTCATCTGCTCCTGTTTATTTCCAGGCTTGGGTGAACAATATCTCAAGATACCAAACGATATAATCTCAATCCACCAGGAAGTTATTGGTAATCTTTTGGAGTTTGGAGAGAACTGAAAAAGTGCTTAAAATATAGGGTTAGATTAAAAATCTAAAAAAGAAAAAGAGAGAGAGAGAAAGACTGAAAACTATGGGATCAAGAGCTTGCTATGACTCCCAGTAAAACTCTAGAATAAATTGTTGAACCTTTAAGAACTGAGGAAGGAAAACTGGGATTACGAAGATAATAGATTTATTAAGAAAATCACACCAGATAAACCTCATATCAGTTTTAGATAGGATTATAATATATAGGGAGAAGGCAATGGCACCCCATTCCAGTACTCTTGCCTGGAAAATCCCATGGACAGAAGAGCCTGGTAGGTTGCAGTCCATGGGGTCGCTAAGAGTCGGACACGACTGAGCGACTTCACTTTTACTTTTCACTCTCATGCTTTGGAGAAGGAAATGGCAACCCACTCCAGTGTTCTTGCTTGGAGAATCCCAGGGACGGGGGAGCCTGGGGGTCTGCCATCTATGGGGTCGCAGAGTCGGACACGACTGAAGCGACTTAGTAACAGCAGCAGCAGCAGCAGCATAATATATAGAGTCCTTTGACAGGTTCTCTCCAAATATCATTTGTAGAAGATTTAGAAGGGATGATGTTTGCAGTTATTAAGAGGTATCATTAGTGCACTTATGTGTATTTATAATTAAAGTACTTGATTAATGATATTCTCCGATGTGCTGATTAATGAATTAAGGAAATTAATGAATTTCTCATTAATTCAGCATTCATTCATTAATTCTCCAGGATTTATATTATTATCTTATTTCTTTCTCTTTTTTTACCAATGATTTGGTCAAGGGTATTGCTGCATGACACCTAAATTTGCAGAAACTCAGTAACTGCAAGGAATAGCTAGAATGTCTCATGGTAAAGACAAGATCCAAATAAGATCTTCAGTGTGTGCGTGCTAAGTTGCTTCAGTCGTGTCTCTTTGCAACCCCATGGACTGTAGCCCACCAGGGTCCTCTGTCCATGAGATTCTCCAGGCAAGAATACTGGAGTGGGTTGCCATGCCCTTCTCCAAGATCTTCAGAACCTAAAGCAAATCTTATAATGCCAAACAAAACAAAGCAAAACATAAACAATAAAACCAAAAACAAACAAGCAAAACAAAATTGTGGTTCTCAAAGCCAGTTGCACATTAGAGTTAGGGATTTTTATTTAATTGGTTTTGGGTACAGGCTGAGTATTTTTAAGAGGCATTTCAGTTGATTCTAAGTCAGTCAAAGCTGAGAATCATTTGGAATACACTAACTGTGAAAGATGAGGAGGGAGTGACAAGTGGAATAACCACAGTCCAGTGCATGTATGGAAATGTTTAGAGGATTCTGTGAACTGTAAAATCAATGAAGCAATGGCGAGATGTGACAACCAAAAAAGCTAAAATGACCATTAATTATAAATATTGAATAGAACTAGGGAATAGTAAAAGTAACTCCCATTTTTCAGGCAATTACTCTTCTATCAGGCACTTCAAGTGCATTTTACAGTCATCCTCAATTTGCAGTGGAGAAAGCTGAAATTTAGTGAGGTTAACTAACTTATCTAAATCACCCAGCTAGCATCTAGTGTGGCAAGGGCTTAATGAATGCTATATAGTAGTAAACTGAGGAGGGCCTGGAGAGACTAATTGGATCGGGAATTTATTAGAAAGGGAAATCTAAGTGATATTTTAATGAAGAACTGGTGTTGAAGGGAATATAGATAATGAATATAGAAAAATACAAAATTCAAATATTTTCCCAAGATTTTCCATCTAAGAGCTGGGAATATTTGTAGGACTTATGAGAAGAAATGCAGTGGTAGGCAAGAGGGCTCATTTTTTGGAGAAAAATCACTTTGGCTTTTACTAATAGGTATTATTTATAAAGTAGCTGTGCCAAGCATTTTACATTCATCTCATACAACCCTAGGTACTATTAGCATTATTCTATTTTAAAGGAGTTGTCCAGATGATGGATTCAGTGCTATATTCAGGATTTGAGCCTAGGTCTTTGTGAGTTAGAGCCTACACTCTGAATCAACTGGCTATATGTATAACATATTGAATGTAATGTAACTGTGCAATATCTAAGCAGAAATGTGCCAGAACCATTGGAAATATGGGAGTAGAACACAGACAAAATAATTGATTATATGTTTAGAAAACTAATAGCTTATAAATAGATTTGTTATTTTTAACTATTTAATTGAAGTATAGTTGATTTAGAATGTGTTAATTTCTTCTGTACAGCAAAGTAATTCAATTATACGTATATGTATATAGATTTTTTCATATTCTTTTCCATTATGATTTGTCACAGGATATTGAATATAGTTGGGTTTCCAGGTGGCACTAGTGGTAAAGGATTTGCCTGCCAATGCAGATGTGGATTTGATCCCTGGGTCAGGAAGATCCCCTAGAGTAGGAAATGGCAACCCGCACCAATATTCTTGCCTGAAAAATTCCATGGACAGAGGAGACTGGTAGGCTACAGTCCACGGGGTTGCAAAGAGTCATACACAGCTGAGCGACTAAGCACACACACGGAATATACTTCACCGTGCTATACAGCAGGTTGTTGTTTATTCCCTCTATATATAATAGCTTACGTCTGCTAACCTCAATCTCCCAATCCATCCCTCCCCCACCTCTCTCCCCCTCTACCTCTCCCCCTTGACAACCATGTTTGTTCTCTACGTCTGTGAGTCTGTTTCTGTTTTGTAGATGTTCATTTGCATTATATTCTAGATTCCAAATTAAATGATATCAGGTGGTATTTGTCTTTACTTAGTATGTCTTTTCTTTATTTCCCTAGGTCCGTCCATGTTGCTGCACGTGGCATTATTTCATTCTTTTTATGGCTGAGTAATATTCCATTGTATATACATCTTCTTTATCCATTCATCTGTCAATGGATATTTAGGTTATTGCTTGTGTCTTGGCTATTCTTAACAGTGCTGCTATGAACACAGGAATGCCTGTATCTTTTTGAGTTATAGTTTTTTCTACATATATGCCCAGCAGTGGGATTGCTGGATGATATGGCAACTCTCCTGGCTTCCCTTGTGGCTCAGCTGGTAAAAAATCCTCCTACAATTTGGGAGACCTGGGTTTGATCCCTAGGTTAGGAAGATCCCCTGGAGAAGGGAAAGGCTACCCACTCCAGTATTCTGGCCCGGAGAATTCCATGGACTGTATAGTTCAAGGGGCTGCAAAGAGTCAGACACAACTGAGCAACTTTCACACACACGGAAACGCTATAGTTTTTTTTATTTTTTTAAATTTTAATTGGAGGCTAATTACTTTACAATATTGTGGTAGGAACTTTGATAATGTTTCCATAGTGGCTTCACCAATTTACATTCCTACCAACAGTATAGGAGGGTTCCCTTTTTTCCACACCCTCTGGAGTATTTGTTATCTGTAGACATTTTAATGATGCCTGTTCTGACTGTTTTGAGGTGATACCTCATTGTAATTTTGATTTGCATTTCTCTAATAATTAGCAGTGTTGAGCATCTTTTCTTTTGCCTATTGGCAACCTGTAGGTCTTCTTTGGAAAAGTGTCTATGTAGATCTCCTATCCATTTTTCCATTGGGTAGTTTTTGTTATTGTTGAACGGTATGACCTGTTTGTATATTTTGGAAATTAAGCCCTTATCAGTTGCACCATTTGCAAATATTTTCTCCCAATCTATAGGGTGCCTTTTCATTTTGTTTATGGTTTCCTTTGCTGTACAATAGTTTGTAAGTTTGATTAGGTTTCATTTGTTTATTTTTGTTTCTACTTCTGTTGCCTTGGGAGACTATACTAAGTAATTTTAAGTGAAGCATTAGCACATAAACATCTTTGTCATAAATATAGTAAATAAAATGTATAAAACTATAGGTAGTATCTATCTATAGTTTATATATAAAATATATACTCTTTTTATACAATTCCTTGCTGCTCCCCTGGAGCAAAAATCTCTTGCTTTTCGTCATGATAATACTGTTATTTTTCTGATGCCTCAAGTCAAACATTGTCTTCTGAAAACATTCATGAAAGAAGACTAAAATTACTTTGACTCTTGTATTCTATATATGTTTGTTTTTAAATAACTTGGTTTCTGTCTTTATCATTATTTTTGCATCTTTACTGAGATGTAATTGACATTTGATAAACATACATTTAAAGTGCATGCTTTGATGAGTTCTGACATATGTATACACATGTGAAATCATTACTGCAATTAAAAAACATTTTCATCAATTCCAAGACTGTCCTGGAACCCTTAATAATCTGTCCCTGTTTCCACTCTCATTGCTAGGCAACCACTGATCTGCTCTGTGGCTCTACAGATTGGCTTTCAATTTCTAAAATTATACAAAAATAGACTCATAGATTATGTATATTTTTTTCTCTGACTTATTGCACTCAGAATGATGATTCAGGGACTCATCCATGAGTATGTATTAATATTTTGCTCATCTTTATCTCAAGGACGTATTTCACTGTATGGATACATTACAATGCGCTTATCTGTTCTCTTGTTGACAAATATTTGGGTTGTTTCCAGTCTGGCATGACAAATAAATCTGGTAAGAAAAAATCATGTTCTTGTCTTTGTGTAGACATATGCTTTCATTTCTTTTGGGTAGACAGCCGGAATGGAATACCTGAGTTATATGTAGATTATTTTAGCTTTTAAGAAACTGACAAACTGTTCTATACCAGCAGTGCATGAGTTCCTGTTCTGCCATATCCTCGCCAACACTTGGTAAGATCACTCTTTTTGATTTTAACTATTCTGATAAATATGTAATGATGTCTCATGTAGCTTTATCTTTCCCTGATACTAATGATATTGAGCACCTTTTCATTTATTTGTCATCCTGTAGCTTCTTCAGTGAAGTGTCTTTCAAATCTTTCGCTTATTTTTAAGCATAGATTTCTGTCTTATTATGGAGTTATATGAGTTCTAAATACAAGTCCTTTGTCAAATAAATGTTCTGCAAATATTTTTTTCCTGTGTTAAGTTTGGTTATACTGTTAAAAGTAATAGTTTGCCTCAATCAATAAACATTTTCTTCTAAACCACTTCTAGGTTGCACCATATCTTAAATGTTAAATAACTACATCCATTATAACAAAGCTCTCACACTTACAAATTGATGAAAAATTTTATTGCCTTCTCCATGAAGTACAAAGAGAGTTTACTTGGTCACACAGAAAAGTCTGTATTTTCCAAAATGAAAAAAACAAAAAATGTATTTTATGATTGGCAGTTTTTCTAGAAGGTGATATTTTTACCATTTTATCTAATAGTATAAGTAATAATAATGGACTAATTTCATTGTATAAATATTCATTGCTGAGAGAATCTCAGTACCACTTCATTAAATTTGTTTTCACTAAAATTAGTAATTTTCCCCTGCCTCAATTTTATTTTTTCTGATTTTTTTCCAATCCCTGATTCTGTGGGCTCATGATTTCTCTTTAGTCTTTCACACCTTTCCCCCTCCTCAAATTACAACTTTCACTTGGTAGTAAGCAGATTACCTTTTAAAGTAACAGGACAAGTCATCGTCAGCAAATATCTGTATTTATAGCAAAATGCAGCATTTGCTGAATTCTAGCCCTTTCTTCTGTATCCTTCTGCCAAAACTGATAACCAGCTTTACATTTATAAAGTTCTATTTTTAGTTGTCTGAAAATCCTGGACAGTTCATATCAGAAAATGTTATAATTTTAAAATGCCAGATGATAGTCAATATTACTATAAAAGTCAAAAGTGAAAAAGAAATGGAAGATATTCCAAGTGAAGAAACTTTGTGACTTAATCTTTGTGATTTTATCTAACATGATGCAAATATATTTCTATCTCTAAAAAAGTAATTCCTTCACAGAATGACAATTAAATTTGATCTACAGTGTCACTAAAAATTAAGAACTTCTATCAGTTATATAGAAGACAGTAGATTATAGGAAAAACTCTAGTTTTTGGGGTGTTTTCAATCAAATGGAAATAAATCTTAAGTGTTGTATAGCATTTACTTCCTTTTGCATCTAAGTTGAATTCAGTACTGACAAATGATCTCTAATAGGAAGCATTTTGTACCTGTTCATTTGTGTGCAAAGCTGTCTATACTGAAACACAAATCAGAACTGCCCTTTACCTCCCTTATTAACATATCAGCTTTGACATTCAACAATTATATTTCAAAAATTAATAACTAGTTGAAAAAATAGCTCTTTTTTCCTTAGTTCCTTTAACTCAGTTTACAGTAAATGTAAGAAGTAAGTACAGAACTCAATTTACAGCAAATGTATGATGTAAGTACAGTTCACATTTACTTGGCATAAGGCTGTACTAAGATAAATATCAACTAAACTTACTCTCTACCAAGACTCTCTTCTTCTATATCACCAGTTCAGCATTCAGTTCAGAAAAATAATTAGCAATGGAACAATGATTACCAAAATATGTTTCATGGTACTCTTTCCCTTGAGATGGTAATAGGCAGGACCTTAAGAAATTCTATGCTTGAATATATCAGGTGGCTGCAGACTTTTATTTGTCAGCTAGGGCTACCATAACAAAATTCCATAGAGCTCTCTTTCTAGCTAGCAGGTGACTACCTTCTTTCTGTGTCTTCATATGGCAGAGAGAGGGCACTCAAGCCAACTTACCAATACTTTGGAGGGAGTTGTTTAGTTTGCCCACTGGAGACACACGCATCCTAGACGCACTAAATGGAGGGCACTGGAAGGATAATGGTAACAAAGTCACTTCCTATAAGGGGTGACTGCCACCCACCCTTGATGGGTATCTTTAAAAATAAGAGGGAATACAGCTGCTATAACGCAATATCCCTCTCTAGCTTCCATTTCTCTTCTGCCCTCCTCAAATAGGTATAGATTAATAGGTGGCCAACCAAAGGATGAATAATCTGAAGCTTTGGGGTACCTATATGAACTGTTTCTTGTTTTGTTTTCCGATTACTGCTTTCTGATGCACTCTGTCAAATATTTTCCTTCACCTGGAATAACACCTTGGGCAAACCTCAAAGCTTTCCAAGTCCTCTTCATACAGAGAGACTCATTTTCTCTGAGTGGGTTTCTTTTGTTTGTTTTCTTGTTTGGGTTTTTCTTTTTCTTTTTTTATTTTTGAGTGGGAAGAGGAGGAAAGACCCATCACTCTGTAAACTAATAACCACATTTCTCCTTGAATCCTCTCTTCCCAAGGTGGTCCTGATATAGACAGGAGGGTATGTCTGGCACAGTGTAGACACTCAATAAATGAGAAACAAGCTAAACTACTGGTTTATATTTGAAGAACCTCCCAACAGCTAGAAAGACCCCATTTATTTAAAAATCAAATTTCTTGCCTCAGTTTTGCATTATAACCACTAACCAAGAAGAAAATTCTAAGAAGATAGCCTTATCTAGACTTATTTTCTTTTGCACTTATCATTAATTTAGCATTTACAGATTCTTAAAGCAAAACATTTTCCCACTATTGAGTGACAAACTATACTCAATGACATACAAATCAAACCTCTAAGTGGTCAAGAATACAAAATAAAATTAAGTACTATTGAGTGCCTACTATGAATTTGTCACAGGGTAAGAACTTGAATGGAGCAGAAGTGATTTAAACTTGGTATAAACTCTAAGGAACTTACACTGTAGTTGGAGGCTAGCATATAAACATGATTGGTTCAAGATCTTAGAAAGGGAGACAGGGGAGGTGAGAGGCATTCCAGTATAGACGTTTGGAGGCATGGGTTCTGAAGCAACACTGCCTGAGTTTTAATCCTGATTGCTCTTCACTGCTATCTCTGGCAAGTTTCTTAACCTCTCTGTGTCTCTCATACTTAAAAAGCAGAATTCCTGAGCAATTCCTATATTATAATAGAAGGAGAAAGATCAGAAAGGATTAGGGACAGATGAAGGAAGTCACTGATTGCAAACATTTGGACTTTATTCAGTAGCAGAGACCCAGGGAACTTAGAAAATTGGTGAGGAGCAACACAAAAACAAAGTTTTGGCAAACCCTAAACTGGTTATGTAGGATGGTTTGGGATAGGGACAAGACAGAGAATATAGTAATAATAATAGTCAACTTTTATAAGATTCTTTGCATGACCTTTGCAAGTGCAAAAAAAAAGCTATTATTATGTTCAGACAATGTGCTGAACACTTTATATGGGATATTTCTACGGACTGAATTCTGCCCCTCCTCTTCAAATTCATATGTTGAAGCCCTAACCTCCAGTATGACAGTATTTGGAGACAGGGCATTTAAAGAGGTAATTAAGGTTAAATGACACAATTAAGGTTGGGGCCCTACGATTCGTGTCCATATGATAAAGAGATAGGAGGATGTGGGTGCATAGAGAAAAGGCTAGGTGAGGCCACAGTGAAAAGGTGGCTGTCTACAAGTCAAAGCCTCAGGAGAAACCAACCTTATTGGCTCACTGACCTTGGACTTACAGCCTCTGCAACTGTTGCGAAAATAAATTTCTCTTGTTTAAGTCACCCAATTTTGTTATGGCAATTCTGGCAGACTAAGACAATGGCTCATTTGACTCTTAAACCAGCCTCATGGAGAAATAGTCTGTCCATCATTGTGTCACCATTGAAGAAACAGAGGCTCAGAGAGCTTAAAATGAATTGCCTAAGACAGTTAATAAGTAGCAGTAAACAGAATTTAAATTTAAGCTGTCTTACTACAAATATTATAGTTCAGTTGTAAATTGGTAAATGGAAGAATTTGTACACACAAAAGGCAGATACATGACTTATTAGATTTATTAGACTTATTAGATTCGGGCTAAAAAAAGGGGGGTTATCACTAAATTATTGAGATTTTAGGCCTTGGGGTTCACACAAGTTAAATGAGTAGCTTGTGTGTGATGTGTGGTGTGTGTATAGTTTATATTAAATACTCTAAAAAGGTTGTTTAGAGCAGAAAGGAATTATGGCTTAAGTACTCATGGACCAGCAGACTTGGGTAAAATAAGGGAAGAGATATGGTACTACTGCGGAGGAAAACAGTATTAAAGAATACAAACTGGTAAACAAGTAATGAGATAACATTTAAATGTGAATGATGAGAACAGATAATGTTTTATCTATTTTGTTATTGCCTATAACTATGTCTGTCTTTTCTAAGACACTAAATTAACATTTGGTGATATAGCAAAGAACGGTAGAGAAATGTTGAGATTTAACACTTGGAAGAAGCCATTTTTTTCTCCCAACAGGAGCAATAACAGATTGAGACTGAATTTTCCTCGTCTCTTAACTAGGCTTTCTCTCTCTTTTTTGTAGGAAGGCCTTTTAGCTAGCTTCAACTCGAATGAAGGCGATAAAAACTTGGCCACCTTCGCAAGTGATTTGGTATCTGATACCCGATTGCTGTCTGTTTTAAGGAACAATGAAATAGCTGCAGGATTGTCAATTCCACAAATGCTGCACACAGAGGGTAACTGTTTAGTAATTCTAAACAAAAGGAGTAAGCCCCGAATACAGTCATCGGTCACGGTCGTTGGTTTTATTACGTCCTTCTAGCTTTAGGGGTCTGGTTCTTCAATGCACGTCCAGAGACCCAGCAGAAGCACTGGTTGCTTTCTGAGAATGAGGCAACTATCCCATTCCTGGATTAGTGCTAGAAGTCGCTACTAGGCCTCTGCCAAGCACATCAACTCAGCCGCAATGCGCCTGCCCAGACCGCAGCAGCCTAGCTCTGCATACATCCCATAACACCAAAAACAACTGTACGAGAAAATTCGAATCTGCAGCAGCAACCTCGCCCCCCGCGCTCCAAAGGTTTTAGCCAGCACGGCTGCCTTGCCAGACTACAAATCCCAGCATTCACTCCTCACACGGGAGCCAATAAGGAAGCTACAAATTTCTTCAGCCAATCATACCCCAACCCAGTATAACATGCCGACTGAATTCTGGGGTTTGTGGTTTTCACGTGGCAACATTACACCATCGTGTTTAAGGCGATGTAGGCCCCGCGTCCGATTCCAGACGAAAGCTCCTTCTAATAATTATTCTGTTGGTGCCCCAGGCTAACCTGTTAATTAGTTTTATTCCCAGGCCTTGTGCGCCTTAAAAATCGTAAACTTTTTTTCTTACTGTCATACAGGAAACAAGATTTTTCGGATGAAGACATCCTCATCCCACCAGCCACCCGGTCCTTTAACCGTCGCTTTTAAGTCTCGCGAGATCAGCTCCTTTGGTTGTAGGCAGGCCTCTGAAGGGCGGGTCACGTGTAGATTGACATGGGCCTCAGCCAACAGGATTGCCCTTTATCTGGCGTCTCCACAGCGTGCGTGGGGAGACCTCCGTGAACCCTGACCTTAGCTTTCCGTAGCGTCCCGCGTCTACCGTGCCCGCCCCCGGAGCGAAGGAGGCGGGTTTTGGCCTCTTGCCCTAGGGAACGAGTGCGGAGGGAGTGGAGTGTCCAACTCTTCGGAGAGGCCCTGCTGTACTCCACGCTGCTCATGAGCCCGTTCTCCGGCGAGCAGCGCCGTCGTTAGGCCGGCTCCTTAGCCTCTGCTTCCCCCGGGACAGGCCCACGCCTTGCCGGGGAGGGGGCAGCCTGTCGAGGCGCCTCCCTAGTCAGCGTCTGCGTCGCGCTGCGACCCTGGAAGCGGGAGCTGCCGCGAGCGAGAGGAGGAGCCCCAGCGGCGGCGGGCAGCAGCACCAGCAACGCCGGCGGGCGGGATTGAGGCCGTCAACATGGCGAGCGCCTCGTACCACATCTCCAATTTGCTGGAAAAAATGACATCCAGCGACAAGGACTTCAGGTGAGGCCGAAATCCGACCCTCAGTCCGCCTCGGCGGGCGTCCCCGATCCGCGGCCCCGGCCCTCACACAGGCCTTGCCCCACCCCTTTGGCCTTAACTGGTTCCTCGGCTTTCCCGACGCCTTCAGGCCACCCTCCGCTCCCCGATCCCAGCAGGCCCCTTTTCTCGCCCACCTTCTAACCCCCTCCCCTCGTTATTTCCTGTAGGCCGTTGCCCACCTCCGGTCATAGGCCCCTTCTGCGTCCCCCCACCGCATGCTCTGCCCTCCCAGGACGTGACTTCTCGTCCCAGGTAGCGTGAAGGGGCGAGATCACGCACCACTGTGGGCAAGGGAGTCACTCTAGGCTTGGAGACGTGGAGGCCAGGCCTACTCGCCGGCCTGCCCGAGGCGCTAGGCCTCCCTGCTCGTGGGGCCCGAGCTGCTGCTGCTGCCCACGCGGGGTCCCAGCTGCGTCTCCTTTACCGCAGATGTGAGCAGGCCTAGGTGCATTCTGCTTGAACGATTTGCTTTTCCTCCCAAGTCTTCGGGGTTGTGTTATAAACTTTTTCTTTGGATTATCCCTTTAGTAAAGGTGGTAAGAAGGTGGAGGGGGTGCCAGGATGGTGGAAACTTGACTCCTAGAGTTTTCCCGCCAGCATCTCTTGTCATTTTTCTTTGGCAGGTAAAAACCCAAGCAGGAACTCAGGGTTTCAGTCCTGTTTCCTTTTATTCAAAATTACTGCCAGAAAGGTGAATTGCTGAACCTTAAACAAGTACTGGGAACAAATGGATCTTATTGAAAGGAGTTTTCTAATATGGGGGCGGTGAATATGAAGGTTTGTTATAAAGTTCTGTTCCTGGAGACTTGTGCTGTTGGTTCCAGACCTTGGTCACATGCATATTGAAGAATTGTTATATTTTCACAGATTATCTTGGATTTTTTTCTCTTTTCTTTTTTGCACAGTAATAATTGCTACATTCCTTGCTTCCCGCCTTCTATTCCATCACGAATTAAATTTAAATAAGCTCCCGATCTGAAGCGGATTTTTATATTTTTTGATACTTGTTTTGTTCTCTAGTGGTTGTATTTTCTGTGCATTTTAAAGGGAAGAACAAATAGTCTTCAATTTGAATTTTGGTCCAAGGGTTGTTTTTTTTTCCGTATGAACAGTACATTTTAAAACCTGAAAACACACCCAAACCTTAGGTCCTGGGGGAAAATTTTTCCGTTTGTTAAAGAATCATG
Source organism: Bos javanicus (assembly GCF_032452875.1). Taxonomy (NCBI): domain Eukaryota; kingdom Metazoa; phylum Chordata; class Mammalia; order Artiodactyla; family Bovidae; genus Bos; species Bos javanicus. Next base: position 46,964,932 of record NC_083872.1, on the reverse strand, counting down.
AAAAATGTAATAATCGTGTTGCTAGTTAAATTGATATGCTGGTATATTAAGATAGCCAATGAAATACATTTTGGTATTGTGGCTTCAAAGCCAAGAATGATTTTCAAAAAGTTTTGCTACCTAGGGAGTTTTTAAGTATTGCATTCAAAACTTTTAAAATTAGTTAAAAGTTGCTCATAATAAATATTTTAGTGTTTTGGGAAGAGACGATTATTTGGGGTATTTTTAGGTTTGTGAGTTTTAGGGTGAAAATAAAAATTATTGGGGGAAATAAAAGTTGTTTGTTCCTTAAAGGATTAGAATGTTGTTTCCCTTTGGAGCTTTGCTTGCTTTCAGTGCAAGCCACTGAAAATACAGAAATCAAGTCATGTGATAATACTGCATATGTGATTATTGACCGAAGCCTCCTTACATTTTTTCTAAAAGAAAGTAATACATATATGCTTGAGGGTTTTTTACAAATTATATGGAAGAGTAATACTCAATGTGGAACTCGATAAGGGTTATCTACCAGTTTGCGCTTGAATAAATCAAAACATTGCTTGGAGGATTAATCTTCTAAAAATGATATATTTCTAATAGTTGGTGAATATTATAGAAGATATGCCTAGGAACAGTAAATGCCTTTCAGTAATTTGTCATAAAGATATTCTTAATAACTGTATTTTTAAGACCTGTAATACGCTCACACCCTTTAGTAATAGACAAGACTTTGAAACCAAAGCACTATGTATGTTAAGTAACTGACATGTAAGAGATTAATTAAAACAGCATTTGCAGTCAGGTACAAGATTTTTCTGTATTTGAATACATGTGTTCTATTTTAAAATGATGCTTTCTAATTTCTCTTTAGAAATTTATATACTTGTTTATTTTGCTGGAAATATCACAGTTGTAGTCACATGTTTTAAAATACCTAATGCTAGAAGGATCTTGAGGACACGATTAATTAACATTATAGAAAATCTTAACGTATGCAGACTACTTTACCTTGTGCAAGGGGAAGAGAAAACAGTACATCCAAAAGGAAAAAAAAATCGTGTCCGACTCTGTGTGACCCCATAGACGGCACCCACCAGGCTCCCCCGTCCCTGGGGTTCTCCAGCCAAGAACACTGGAGTGGGTGCTTGGTGATTCTGTAGATAAAAGAATGAGAACTTTAATATGCACAAATAAAGCAAATGCTTCGTTTATAAATACTAATCCTGAATATTCAGTGGGTTGAGGTAACTAATGGTATTCTGCTTTTATTTTCATGTACTTCACCACCAACTGAATTAAAGCATTCCAGGGAATCAAAAGCTAAACGAATTTTTTTATCATTGTTTTATCTCTCTGTACATAATAGTTAATACTTACTGTGGACTTTATACACTTGATCCTTACAACTTTAATAAAGTAGACACAAGCAGTCTCTGTTACAGTTGAGGAAACTTCAGTCTGACAATAAGTGCTTGCCCAAGGGCAGTTTGACAGCAGCAGATCTAGGATTTCCAGATAACCTCAGGGCATAAACTCTCAACTACCATACTCTACTTCACCAAGGTTTTTACCAGAGGACATTACGAATAAGACCTTAAATTTCAGTTCTGAGTTAGGCTTGTGGAATATTTTGTGCTAGAAGACACTTTAAATTCCCTAAGAGGTACTCCAAAAAGTTGAAGATTAGTGCTTGCCTTCAGTATTGTCTGCATGCTTGTTGAATGGTTAAGACATTTGTAAAAAGATAATTAACCCAGGGCTGTATGTAGTTTTCAGGCCTAAGTGGCAGAGAACATGAAAGCAAGGAGATTCACGTGCAAGGTGTGATCTGAGTTAGGTCTTGAAGTTAGAGAATATGAGTACAGGTGTGAGAGCATTCTCTACAAAGCACCACTCAGGGAGAGAGTATAAATAATCTTGTTAGACATGGCAGGGACCTTTTCTTATTGAACTGAATCCTCCACTTAATTTAGGGCCTTGGTCCTGGGAGTTCTCAATAGATAACTTGTTTTAGTTGATTTCCAGAGTTAAGAAAAAAAAAAACATAAGGATTGGGAAAGTTTCTTTAAGAAATCATTGCAAAATCTACCCAAATTATTTGATGCGATCTTATTCACTCCGTTGTAGAATTTCCCAGCTTGATAATGGTTTGTCACCAAATTAATTTATATATTTTGACTATTGGAAAACATTTGCTCTTGAAAACTGTTTAAGATGCTAATAAAAATATTAGGCCTGTTATGGAATCATCAGCTTTCAGAGTTGAAAGGGACCTTACAGGTCCTATAATAGCTGAAAGTACTGTGTGGGCATTTACAGTAATGTGTTAGGGGAAGATTGAGGGCAGGAGGAGAACGGGGCAGCAAAGGATGAGATGGTTGGATAGCATGACTGACTCAGTGGACATAAGTTTGAGCAAACTCCAGGAGATAGTAAAGGACAGGGAAGCCTGGTGTGCTGCAGTCCATGATGTCACAAAGATCAAACATAACTGAGCAACTGAATGACAGCTGTTATAACAGGAGAGGCTCTTCTGCTTGTGTTTGAAGAAAAGTAGATTTGATCAGAAGAAATAGATTTGTAGATTTAAGAAGGTGACTTCTGAGCATTTTCTAAGTACTTTGCCTGTTGATGGCAGTGATTTACGTGATTTCACTTAATGTGATTTGGAGGGAGGTGTGGATGCAGGTACTGCTAACACTCATAATCAGCAATAGTTAGGTCTCACCACTGAAAAAGAGGAGAAAGGGACCTCATTGAGGACACTGGGAAGAAGAAAGATGGCTAAAAAGTAGTTTTATTTACATGAACAATACTAAGACTGTCCCAAGTTGATTCATGACTAAGAGAAGAAATGAGAAAAAGTGAGATAGCGGTGGGGTGTGTATGAAATCTTTGAAAGGTAATTTGTTCATTGGGAAATGCAGTTTGCCAATAGCCTTTAAATCTTTGTTGGAAGCAAGGGTAAAATTTAAAATTGTGTTTGTGTATTAGAAGTGTTGTGAAAACCACTCACTGTGGTTTTCACAGTGTATCTTTCTACCATTATTTCTGCCTCTCCGCATTGGATTTATTTACGGTGAATAAGTTTACTCCTCCGGGAACTTTCAGTTCAGTAGAATAAGCCAAGTGTGTTAAGTTGCAGTCTCTGACTGTCTAGCTTATAACTTTTTGTGCAGAGCCTTGGCACAGTTTCTAATGATGGTAGCACCAAAATATTTGAGTAAATGAGATGCCACTGCCTGTAGGTTAATCCACCTGGGACTCCCATAGAAGTCTGCTTGTTAACAACTTCCTCCTCTCCCACCTTAAAACTTATTTTTTCTTGTTAATGTTACCATCCACCAAATGTCCCAGTTGGAACCCTTGATATCACCCTTTCTTCTTTACTTTAGTTCCCTGATGAGTATTTCTCAAATTAGTCTCCTTATCTCAGGCCTCTTTAATGCAGTATGTTGGTAGTTCTTCCATTAGAATTTTCTTCCTAAATATCACAGCTGATCATTGCCTTCAGCACTAATTCCCATAGATGAGATAAACTCATGAGAGGTTGCCCACCTAAGCTGACTGAAATTACTCTCCCTCAAATCGCTAAGTCTCCAGGTAACTTAGTGGGTGGTTTCTTTGCTCTTTTATTTTGTATGTAAACACTGTTTACCATTTTTTCCTTCTTGAAATTTTCATATGTATAGGTGTCCCTCCCACAGGTTGGGTTTGTTACCATTTGTCTCAGTAAGAGGTTGTTAGTACCTATTTGGATAATTTTGGGAAGGTCTAAGGAGGCAGGGGTTTGTTTGCTTTAGAGTGGATGTTGTCAGAAAGGGGCAATTCGATCACTTGACATCTTAATAAATGTTATAAGGAGGCATGGTAAAGCAAGGGAACAGCTATTGTAAAGCAGAAGTTGCAGTCACTCTTTTAGTTAGGAGGATGTTTGGTGTTTTGTGTTGCTAAGTGAACTTACCTGAAATGGATGTTCTGTGTGATTATATATAGGAAAACAATATCCTTTCACTGTAAGATAAGATCTGTTGATCTGTTTGGATTATTCATTTGGATATTGTAATTGAAGTTTAGGTATGAACCTCAGAACAGTTCCTGGACTGTAGAGGCTACTGGGCCCCCTTTCTCAGCATCTCTCCCCTCCCCCCAAATCTTCATTTTTTTGGCCAAGAGCAGATGAAGTTGGTCTTCAGGGCAGTAATTCATGATGGTGACGGCTATACTTTTGCTGGGATTTTGTTGATTAGGATCAGAGGAGTGGCCATTGAGTGTAGTCTGTAGTGGAACTAGGCTTGTTAATTCTCTCTCCCTCTGATGTAAGATGAGTGATTGAACCATCTAATGTGTGACAGTGGTTATTCAGTAACATTAAGACTGGACAGGATACATACCCACTGTAACACCAGAATCCTGTGTTTTCCCTCCTATTTCTTTGTACTTAACTCATGCTTTACTACTCCCATATCTAATCCATTTCAAAAGCCTGTTAATTTTTAATCTTGTAAGTCTCAAATAGGGTTGTTTGTTGTTCTACAGTAGTTACATGTCTAATATGTATTTCTTCTGAAAGACACATCATGACCCTCTTGTGTGCTATCAGGGACAGTAGATAGCGCTTCAGCACTGCACCTGGAGGGGTCATTCTAAACAGCAAAATTACCAACAAAAAGCACAGACATGCAAAAAAAAAAAAAAAAAAAAATGGCACCAGATAGACTGAGAGGAGGATGCTTGTTTACATATGAGAGGCGAAGTAAGGCAGACCATTACCTTGGACAGTGTCAGCTGAGAGTGTGTGCGGATGCGTACTTCGGGTGCTTCAAATGTTTCGTGGTTCTTCACATGTCTGCAAATGACATGAAAGCATTGGAGAATTGATTTGGGGGTTACAACACATTTTACTTTGCTAATGAGAATTGGCTGTATGTCCATTTTTCCATCTCCATTGACTGTCATAACTCTAATTCTAGTTACCATCATTTCTCACCTAGACCGCTGCAGTAGCTTTCCTTACTGTTCTCCATTCGGTCTGCTAAATGAAGTTTGATTCTCTTCAAACTATTTTCCACAGTGTAACTAGAGTAATACTTGGAAAATGTTAATCTGATCATTCCACTTACTCTTCATTTCTACCTCAAATGCTTTTCAGTAGCTTCCCATCACTTTTACAATAAAGACTAAAATCTTGGTAAGGTCTTCAGACTTCTCTGATCTTTTGGCCCTTGCTTACTTGGTTATAACCTCCCCACTCCCCATACACAGTTCCTATTCGTGTTTAGGACCTTAGTCTTTTCTGATACACAACTTTCTTTCCAGTCTAGCTCATGTTATTTTGTTAGCCCATTGTCTTTGTATCATGTTCCTTTCCTTCATAGCATTTATCTCAGTTCATAACTACATATGATGTAAGTACTCATATATGTAGTTTAAAAAAAATTATTATGCCTCCATTCGATTGTTACGTTAACTTCAAGGTAGCAGGAAGCACCTGTGTTTGCTTTTGCTAGCCCTTGTCTCCATAGCACCTAGCATAGTACCTGACAGAAGGTTCTCAGGACATAGTGAATGAGTATGTACAGCCTGTCCCATCTTCACCTCAGCCTGGATTTCCATCTTCCCATTAGGTTTCCCTGTGTCTCAGACACACTGAATTGCTTCTCACTCTGGGGTGCTATGCTCCTCCCCAGCACCACCACCATGCACACAGATTTAAAAATCCCAAACCAGCTTTCTCCATGGAAACCCCTCTTAAACCTTTGAAATCCAAACTGTCAATTCTTTGGTGTGGTCATTGCCTCACACCCTTGAGTATTTTTAAAAGTTTGTGTGAGATTTGTCCAAGTTACCTGTTTGTCTGCCATGTGAGATGAAAAGTTCAAAGGAAGGGACTGGATCTAAGTTTATCATTTCAGCCCTTCGTGCCATAGCTAAAGCAATAAATGCGTAAGAGACATTTTACAAATTGGCTTCTCAGTCTGCCATGGACAGCTTTCAAACTGGTCAAACTACTTCTTTTTCAGATTTATAGTGCAAACTTTTTAACACATTAACAGAGGGAACTTTCTGGTTTTAGGGTCACAATTAAAACGTAATTCTTACTATCGCAATCTAGTTTTCTGATTTTTAAAAATATTATCTATTGCTAATTTTGCTGATGCTCACTTGAGCTTTTAAAAATGTTTAACTGTTAATTATAGATTTTTGAAATCAATAAATTTCTTTATTAGAGTATAAGTTCTCTGAGGGTCCTTTGCTCATAATCCAGCCTTTGTAACATAACAGGCAGTGAATAAATAAATGGTAAATAAAGGAAGGGATCTTTGTACCTGTAGTTTCTTCAGAACTATAAAATAACTTTTTATTGGGATGATATGCTTTTTTAAATTTAAATTGATGATCACTGTGTTTTCTCTTCAACTGTATGATTAACATTTCAGAGATTCTTAGAGGTTCCTAACTGATATGCCTGTCTAATGGCTTTTATCTAAGTAAAATAATTGGTGAAGATGCTTTTCGTGCTTTGCGTGTAGAAGTGCGTGCATGGTTCTATTCAGTTGTTTTTTTCTTTTTAACTTTCCGGACTGTTACATGATTTTAAATTCATTTTTTTCATCATGTACAATGGGAAGAGGCTTCCAATTAGGAGAACAGTGTTAATTTTAAAAGGCACAGGATTAATTTACCTGTGTTATCCCAATTTGACCATATGCTTTTCTTTTTAAGCAGTTTAACAAGACTTGATAAGAATTATGCTGGTGTGTAGTTTAAAACTTTGTCCTTTGGCAGTGGTCCTTAAGGAAAGGGGGCTAGAAGTCTGGTGGAACAGCTTTCTGCTTCAAAACATCCTTTTGAAAATACACTTGATTCTGGTGGTGGGAGTTGGGATGGAGGTGAGAGTGCATTTTGTAATTTTCCCAGTGGTTTGTAATATGAGCCGCCCAGTCTGACACTAAAGTATTGCACAGGAAGGTATTCTTAATGTTAAAGACTTCCTAGATAAAATTCAAATCACACGCAAAGTAGAAGTAGAGAGGCACTTTTCTTCCCCTAAAAGCCTTGATGCAATTATAGTTGACCCCATAACTATGGGTTTGAACTTCACGGGTCCACTTAACATGGGAACATTTTTCATTAAATGCATACCATATATACTACATGATCTGCGATTGGTTGAATCTGCAGATGGAGAACTGTGCAGTTGTGGATGTTGACTGTAAAGTTATACATGGATTTTTGATGAGATGTGGAGGAGGGGGTGGGGCATGGGGAGGCTTGGCACCTTTAATGCCCACGTTGCTCAAGGGTCAGCTTTATTATTCATTGAAGGTCCTGTCAGTAAATTTGAAATCAAGGCTAACCTGAGGAAAATAAAGCCAATGATACCTTATTTAAAAGAGTACATCAGGACTTAGATATGAGTGATAGCATTAGATTTGAAAACAGTGATTTTTATTAATGCTTAAAAATTTTACTTACTGACAAATTTTAATCTTTTATTAGGTTTATGGCTACAAATGATTTGATGACAGAACTGCAGAAAGATTCCATCAAGTTGGATGATGATAGTGAAAGAAAAGTAGTGAAAATGATTTTGAAGTTACTGGAAGATAAAAATGGAGAGGTACAGAATTTAGCTGTCAAATGGTAAGTTGTGTTTTACTTGATTCCTACCACCTCAGCTTTTAAAAAGTTCAATATGGTAACTGGTAAATTTTCTTAGTTTTGTTCTAAGTCTTTGTGGAGTGTTTTAGACTTTGTGGGTATCTTGACTTAGCATTTGTACTTGGTACGTAGACACATCCTTATATGTAGTTTCTATATTGGCTAGAACAATGGTATTTATATCTTATGAAACTTTAGAAAGACTGGTTCTCTTACTTATTTGGCCAGATTTTTTAGCTGGGTTAAAAGGCCTACTTACTGTATATTCCAAGGCAGTGTGGAGTTTAAGAACCAATGATAAGGGAAGTAAAAAATAATAAGACTTAGTAAAGGATAGCAGCAGTTAAAACTATAGTTCACTTAACACTGATGATACAACAGTTAAAAGAATTCCCATTACTTTGGAGAGTGGTGCATTGAGAGCATCTTTTAGGTGTGATATTGACAACTGGGTAGAGAATTTGAGTTCTTGGTAAATTGTATTAATGCACCTTTTAAATTTATGCATATCAAATATTAGAGATCCTTAAAAACTTACATAGTAAGTTATTGGTAAGTACAATAACTTTGGCTTCCTATAAAGTTAAATTATAGAATTTAATCTCATTTTGTATGACATATAATATGTGGTATTAATTTAAATAGAGCATTCTCATTATTACTTTTGAATATTCTTATAAAGGCTTTAAATTTATTTAAGGCTAAGGATTTACACATCTGTAAAAACAGGCAAAGTGTGAGAAATCATTGGTCAGCATAGATTTTTCTAGACATGTAATACAACTTTCTTTAACTTGGGGCATTTGCAGGTTTAAAATAAAATGGGTCTTCAAAAAAAAAAATAAGTTGCAGGATAGAGCCAATGAGTCTAGTTTTACTTTAGTAGTTATTTTCATCTTTTATTTTGGTATGTGCTTATTAACAAAATTTTGTCTAACATATGTGCTGAGCAATTAACTAGCCTTTAAAAATGATAATAAAAAGTAGGTTTTGTCCCAGATTGAGAGGTACACAGATCTTTATTCACTGGAGTATGAATCTTGTTAGAAACCTGAGCTTTTGATGATCTCTTATACATAAAATTTAACAGGTGGAGGGAAATGACATATATTTAATAATATAAGAAAGAAGATAGAAACAAAGGTAATATATTAGGAGATAAAACTCAAGAACTGATTCTAGGAGGAGGGAAAGTCCTAATAGATAAATCACTAAGTAGCTTTATCAAGAAATTGAAAAATCTGTCAAAGAACTCATCACCCAAAAGAAACCCCTGCCCAAAAATCTTCTCACACACTCTTTGAAACTTCAAACAACAGATAATTCCAGTATAGATAGTTCTAGAATTATTTACAACATAAAGTATTAAAACCTTTTAAACAAAATACTGATAACAAATTCTGACTAAATATAACACTAAAAGAAGATTACACATCAGTTTCATTTAAATGTTCAAAATAAAATCGGTAGTATATTAAGTGCAGTTTACCATGACCAAGTGGATTTCATCCTGAATATAAGGACAATTTAATATTATGGGCTTTATTAATATTTTTATTTCATCATGTTAATAGATGAGGGGAAAAAACTAGCTGGTTAGTTGTCAAGGTACTGATGAGATTCAACTTTTGTTCTTCGTTTAAAAGAAAAAAATAAAATCCAACACCTAGACTGCTTAATATAATTAGAGGAATGAAGTACTTTCTGAAAACTGGCATCATATTTAATGTCAGAGTGAAGAACAGGTCAGAGATGCTTTATATCATTGACGTGAATTCATCACTCGTTTCAAGTAAAGCATTTAATAACAGAAAATCCATAGGTCCTTTTTTAAAAAGTGCACAAACACATTTATACCTCAACCCAAAAGCCACTAAATTACCAGATACTTTCACACTAAAGGCAGGAACACGAGTGTTTCTCTATCTTCATTAGATTTCTTTTGAAGGCATTAGCTACTGTAAGACAAGGGGGAGGAAATTAAGACATAAAAGAATTTTAAAAGGTCATAGCCAAAAACAAGTCAATCAAGAAAAGAGAATAAAAAATTCAGTGAAGGAGTGTGCTGTAAAATTAATGAACAAAAATCAGCCTTCATATAAGCAAATAAAACAGAAGATATGGAAGCAAATGTCCGTTTCTTACAGCAACAGAAAGACAAAATGCCTAGCAATAAATGTAACAGATGTTACAGTGGTGACTTTGGGTGAGGATATTGTGTGGTTTAAAGTAAGCATATAATTTTATTTGTTAAAAAACTTTTATAGGAGAAAAACTTGACAATACTCTTGACCAATAGCAAAAATGTACTTGTGAACAAATGGCAAGACATCTCAGGTCCCTGGATAGAATAACTCAACAGAGTTGTTAGTTCTGGGTTATTTTAATGCTAACTTAACTCGAAAAATCAAGTTTTTCCCACAAGCTGGGGTTGATTCTAAAGGGCATTTTGCAAAGAGGGGCAGGATATTTGCTTGTTAGACCACAAAAGCCCTGAAAAATCACTGGACTTGGAGATGTATTGGTTAACCCTGCTTGATATGAAAACATAGCGTTATGTTTATCTAATGAAAGCAGTGAGGTAGTGACGCATTAATAGAACAGTAGTGGAAAATAGGATGGAAACTACGTGATGCAGTTGGTGGCATCATGAGAAAAGTTGAACTTTTTTTTCTTTTAAACTGGATTACCATTTGGAAAACATAAAATTGTATCCTTACCTCACAACTTCTTACTAGAGGTCAACATTGTTCACCTTAAGTTGGTTTTATTTTGGATATATTAGTGTTTTGTGACTTTTTGCTGCTGACTAGTAGTTCATTGATATCTTTTTAGGGTTTGGCTATTGTGCATAAAGGTAGAATGAACATTCTTGTAAGAATCTTAGGACATGTGTCTTTCTTTATTTCTTAGGAAGAATGAAATTGCTGTTGTCTATTTGGTGGCACTAGTGGTAAAGAACCTGCCTGCCAATGCAGGAGACATAGGAGACTCAGGTTCAATCCCTGCCTGGGAGGAAATGGCAGCCCACTCCAGTATTCTTGCCTGGAGAATCCCATGGATAGTGGTGCCTGACAGGCTATAGTCTGTTGGCTTGCAAAGAGTTGAACATGACTGAAGCGACTTAGCATGCATGAACATTTGGATTTTTAAGAAACTGATAATTGTTTTCCAAAGTATTTGTGCCATTTTACATGAAAGTACAGTTGTTCCGCATTATCATCAACGGTTGGTTGTGTTACTTTTTTTTTTTTGGCTACGACTCTCAACATTGCAGATGGTTTCCCTACCATGGATCAAACCTGTGCCCCCTGCAGTGGAAACATGGAGTCCTAACTGCTGGATTGCCAGGAAGTCCTGGTTATGTTGCTTTTTAATTTATCTCTTCTAATTGGTGTATAGGTGTAGTTTTAATTTCCATTTCTCTGAATGACTACTGATGTTTAATGCTGTTTTGTTTGTTTATTGCCATTTACTTTTTTGTGGACTTTCCCCAGTTTTTAAAATTGAGGTTGTCTTTTTATTACTGAATTGTAGTTCATATATTCTGGGTATATGTCCTTTTGCACATATATGTTTTATAAGTATTTTCTCCCAATTTGACCTTAAATTTTTAATTTACTTTAAAATTTAGTTTGACTTAATTTATAAATTAGTTTCAGCTTTTATGGTTATTGCTTTCTGTGTTCTTAGAAATCTGTTTATATTATGTTGCAAAGATTGTCCTTGTTTTCTAAAAGCTTTATAGTTTCAGCTTTTTAGTTCTGTGATCTATCTTGAATTAATTTTTATGAAGTAGAAATTGAGGTTATTTCTTTTTTTGCATATGGATATCCAGTTGTTGAAGCGCCATTTATTGAAAGCATCTTCCTTTCTGTACTGTCAGTTTTGGCATCTCCATCAAAAGTCAATTGACTATAAAAGTGTTAGGTCTATTTCCAGACTCTGTTATGTTCCACTGGTCTATTTGTCTATTCTAATGTCAATGCCATATTGTTTTATTAGCATAGCTCAGGCTTTTTCAGGCTTGGTGCTCTTGAGTTTTGGGACCAGATAATTCTTTGTTATGGGGAACTATCTTGTACATTCCATGTATTGTTGGATATTTAGCAGTCTCTCAGCTTTTACCCACTATTTTTGCCAGTAGTATTCCTTCATGCCTCAGTAGGAGCAACCAAAAATGTCTCCAGACATGCCAAATTTTTGTTGAAGGGCAAAAATCTCCCTTGGTTGAGAAACGCTGGTACAGATCTGTAGAAGTCTGAAGTAAGGTCATGTAAGTTTTCTAGCCTCATTTTTCTTTTCTCAAGAGTATTTTAAGTTCTTTGTATTTCATGTAAATTTTAGAATCAGTTTCTCAGGTTCTGTGTTAAAAATAAGCTTGCTCAAATTTTGATTGAAATTGTGTTGAAGCTATAGAAATATTTGAAGAGGATCAACAATTACAATAATAACTAGATCTTTTAACCATTAACTGCAGTATCTCATAATTATTACAGTACTTTCTGTTCATTCCTTGGGATATTCTACCTTAACAATTGTTATCAGTGAATATCCACCTCTTTTAATCCTAATTTTGGTAATTTGTTTTCTCTATTTTCCCCTCAATTCATTTAATCAAGGATTTACCATATTTACTAATCTTATCAAAGAACTGACTTTAAGGTTTGTTCATTTTCCCTATTGTGTGTTGCCTTATTTTACTGATTGCTTTTTTTTTTTTTTTAACTATTTTTCTTTCCTCTCATTTTTTCCTTTCCTAATTCTTAAACATTTAAAGGTATATTTTCTCTAAGTAGTGTGTGATTAATTTTTTATATCATTCAGTTTGAAGCATTTTTAATCTCCATTGTGATGATTATTTGATTTACCAGTTATTTAGAAGCAATTTTCAAATATTTAGAGGTTTTCTGGATGTTTATTTTTAATGGTTTCTGACTTAATTGCATATGATCAGAGAATCATACTCTTTAAGATTTCAGAGAGGTTTATTTTGTTTGTTTTGGTTTGTATTGTTCTGTCTACTCACTGAGATTGGTTTTATGATTCAGCATATGATAGCTCAGTTGGTTAAGAATCTGCTTGCAAAGCAGGAGACCCTAGTTCGATTCCTGGGTTGGAAGATCCCCTGGAGAAGGGATAGGCTACGCACTCCAGTATTCTGGCCTGGAGAATTCCATGAACTGTATAGTCCATCAGGTCGCAAAGAGTTGGACGTGACTGAGTGGCTTTCACTGTGGTGGATGCTCCCTGTGTATATTTGAAAGTGTTTTCTACAGAAGTTGGATGTGATATATTATAAATGTCAGGTCAAGGTAGCTGGTAGTGTTGTTCTGATTTATATATCCTTTGTGATTTTTTTTCCTTGATATTAAATACTGAGAGAAGGAGTGTTAAAATTTTCAACTATCATTGTCTGTTTATCTGTTTTTCTCTTTAATAATGGCAATTTTTGCTTCATGTATTTTAAAGCTGTATGATTAGAGGCATACATATTTATAATTATGTCTTCCTGATGTTTGATGTTTTTATGAGTAAAAATATTTCTTTTTAAATATACTGTATCTTGGAATATATTTTTTCTTATGTTAATATAGCTGCCCCAGTTTTTTTTTTAACTAGTATTTGCATAGTGCATCTTTTTTCTCTTACTTTCAGCTTTTAATCTGTTTTTATTTTTAAATTATGTGTCTTGTAGACAGCAGATGGTTAAGTCTTGCTTTTTTTCCTATTCAGTTTCATAATTTCTTCCCTTTGATGGTATTGTTTTTTAGTTCATTGTTTATTGTAAATATTGATGTAGGATGCTTTCAGTATGCCATTTTGCCTTTTTTCTATTTGTTTCTTTTGTTGTTGGTTTTTACTTAGTTTTGCAAATTCATTTTTATTTTTTGGCTGCTCTGGGCCTTCATTGCTGTGAGAGGGCTTTCTCTAGTTGTGCTAATAAGTAGGGGCTACTCTAGTTGTGGTACACAGGTTTCTCATTGAGGGTGGGTTCTCTTGTTGCAGAGCTCAGGCTCAGGAGTTGTGGCGCATGGGCTTAGTTGCCCCATGGCATGTGGAATCTTCTTGGAGCAGGGATTGAACCCACATCCCCTGCATTGGCAGGCAGAGTCTTAACTTAACCATTGGACCAAAAGAGAAGTCCCTGTTGGTTTTGTTCTGTTTTGTTTTTTACCTTTTTGGGGGCAATATTTTATAGCAACAATTCTGAAAGTTTGAGTTGGGGTCCCTGAAAAGTAACCCTGAAAGTTTAAAACTAATATGAGTAATGACTAAGTCAGGCAATTCTTTTGACTTCTCATCTCTTTAGTGTGTATTGTATTCATTCTAGCATCTGATCCTTCCATTTGAAATGCTCTTTTTTCTAACTATATCCCGTAAATGCAAGTACCTAAAATTTGTCTCTGAAGTGCAGTCTCCTGTCTGTAAATAAATACTAACATTGCATTTAAAAGTTATCTTTTTTTTTCTTTCTGTTGCGCAGAGTAGTGAATGCCTTCAGTTAATTTCTAAAATAGTTATGTGAGTTCCTTACCTCACCAACCAGATGGTAAATTTTTGAAGATCAGGGCCGTACTTTTGTTATTCAGTACAGTCTTGAGTACAGTGGCTCTTCAATGGATAGTCATGCCCCAGGTATCTATGTACTAAATTCTGTAGGAAGGACATAGGAGGAGAGCTTGCCTTTATCCTCAACCAGTGGACTTACATGCAGTGCTAAAATAATAGCAGTATGAGATACTAATATGAAAGGCATATTCAAGATGCTTTGGAAGCATGGAGAGGTTCTGACTTGTTTGGTTTCTGCAACTGATTACTTGATGCTTAAAACAAGAAAATAAGAGAAATATAAATTCTTGGGCTTATGAATTGAATGAAGTTGGTGTTAGATGGTAGGAAGAAAGGATCACAGTTGGCAAATGTGATATGTTGGATAGAATTTCTATTGCTGGTAAATCATGGGATTCTTGTTAGGAACAGACTCCTAATTAGCTTTTTTATTACAAGATGTGTATTTGAAGGGTTTGCCAAGGGTGGGGGTCAGGTGAAAGCATCTTGAGTTTCATGATACTATGAAGAAAATAAATGGGAAGAAATTAGAAACTGCCAGAAGCTTATTAACCAAGAATTTTTTATACTCTTATTTGTATACTACTTATCTCTCTTTCTGTGTTTTTTTTTTTAATCTAGGTTAATTTTTTTTTTTTTTTTTCTTTTTGTGTTTCAGTCTTGGCCCTTTAGTGAGTAAAGTGAAAGAGTACCAAGTAGAGACAATTGTAGATACCCTCTGCACTAACATGCTTTCTGATAAAGAACAACTTCGAGATATTTCGAGTATTGGCCTCAAAACAGTAATTGGAGAACTTCCTCCAGCTTCCAGTGGTAAGCAAGAGTGTTTTTTCCTTCTGTTTCCCTTTTATAAATGGAAGTGTTTCTCCTTTAATTTTTTTTTCCTCCTGGTCACAGAGAGAGAGAGAGAGAGATGTATTTACCCCTGAAAGATCTTTGTAAATATCCCTTTGAACAGTGAGGGGAAAAAAGTCTATAGAGTCTTATTTTTGCTTAAAAATAAATTCAGTTATTTTGATTGAATTTAAGTATTTTTGGAATGCCAGTTCTGAAAATTTTTGGTGTTGGAACTTGATTTTATATCATTGCATGTACAGTGACTTGCAGAAAAGAGTCAAACCAGTGTATGCAATGGGAGAAAAGATACCCAAAACCATGAGTTATTTTGATTAGCTTTCCATTTTCAGTATTAATTTTGCTTTGCATTAGAATTTATGGTGTAAAACTTAACACTATTAAGATAGCTATGAAAGATTTCAGTTTACTAGTATCTTTAATTCAGGCTGAGCCTTTTATAACTACTTACAATTTTAAAAAGTTTAAAACAGTTACAGTTAATGAATTTGTCAAGTAATTAGCTTTTGATCTCCAACAGAAATTTTTATGTAAGTTTTAGAATTGGTCTTGACTACTAAGCTATTGGCTTAAATTAACAGTCTAAAGTTACTGTCTCATCTGCAAATGGAGTGCAATTACTCTTTCATGGAAATATGTGTATTGGTAAAAATGTAGTCTTAGTATGTAGTTTTCATTCATTTACTTAATATTTATTAATTACTGTGCTAACTATCATGCTAGATGATGCATGTATACTATTTCACTTTGTCCAAACGTTAATCCTGTGGGAGGTCTTAATACTGTAGATTGTTGATAAGAGAATTGAAATTCAGAGAGATTAGGTCAGTTCATCCAAAGTTTTGATTAGCTTGTTGGGTGAAGAAGATTCATACACATTATTTTCTAACCCAGAGTTGATGGGCTTTTTTTTCCTCACTGTATCATGTCATTGTTACTTTACCCTTACTGAATTAGTTACTTCAAAAACATTTCACCAACTCTTGAGTATGTCATTTATAGTTGTATTCAGTTCAGTTGCTCAGTCAAGTCCGACTCTTTGTGATCTCATGGACTGCAGCATGCCAGGCTTCCTGTCCATCACCAACTCCTGAAGCTTGCTGACTCATGTCCATCGATTTGGTGATGTGCCATCCAACCATCTCATCCTCTGTTGTCGTCCCCTTCTCTTCCTGCCTTCAGTCTTTCCCAGCATCAGGGTCTTTCCAGTGAGTCAGTTCTTTGCATCAGGTGGCCAAAGTACTGGAGTTTCAGCTTCAGCATCAGTCCTTCTAGTGAATATTCAGGACTGATTTCCTTTAAGATTGACTGGTTGGATCTCCTTGCTGTCCAAAGGACTCTGGAGTCTTCTCCAACCCCACAGTTTAAAAGCATCACTTCTTTGGCAGTCAGCTTTCTTCATACTACCAACTCTCACATCCATACATGATCACTGGAAAAACCAAAGATTTGACTAGATGGACCTTTGTTGGCAAAGTAATGTCTCTGCTTTTTAATATGCTGTCTAGGTTAGTCATAACTTCTTCCAGGTTAGTCATAACTTCTTCCAAGGAGCAAGCATCCTTTTATTAGCTATATTGATAATTTTCCTCATTTTTTCCCCTCATTAAAACATGTTTGTTTTTAGCCGATTTCTGGCTCTAACAGGAATTCTGTTAACCATGCAGATTTTTACTTTCACAGTTTCTTTTTCCTTTTTTTCCTCTCTCTGGTCAGTAACAATATAGATCTACTTTAAAATATTAATAACCTTTTTGATGAGTCTCCTGGAACAACATTTCTACTTAGATTGGAAAGGATCTCATTAGGTTACTACTAAAGATGACTCAAGTAGAGAAAAATGTTATGTGCTTTCCAGTTTAGAGTTGTAAACATTATAGCTGCTAATAGCTCCATAGCCAGCATTCCCACTGGTGCACAGAAATAGTTGTGCAGTGTGAGTTTACTGAATCAATATTGTTTTCCCTGTTTCATGCACTCTTCTGCAGTTATCTCTAATTCTTGTTTATGTCTAATAACTTATTTTATTGAAAAACAGCCTATTTTGAAACATTTTTCTGACATGGATCTCTTGAGTCAGTTTTTAAATCAAGTTTAGAATTGCTGAATATTTAATAACTAGAATGAATTTAAGGTGGAATTCAACATACTCGCCTTGAAGTTATGGTTCCTTTTTCATACAGGGTCTGCATTAGCTGCTAATGTATGTAAAAAGATTACTGGGCGTCTTACCAGTGCAATAGCAAAGCAGGAAGATGTCTCTGTTCAGCTAGAAGCCTTGGATATTATGGCTGATATGTTAAGCAGGTAAACGTGACTGTGGTTTCTATTACTTATATACAGATATTTGCATTTATTAAGAACTCTTTCTGATAAATATAATAAAACTTGGTCAAATTATTCATATTTAAATTGTTTTATAAATGTGTGGTTAGGGGTGAGGGAAGAAAAAAGCTAATTATACTCACGTAATATTACATAGCAAGCATATTTCTTGTAGCTTGAAAAATAATAAAATTTGTAATTTAAATATTTCAGCACAGTTTTTATATTTTGTTTTACCCTTTATTTTCTTGAATATAGTTATCATTTGTGGCTAATTCACTTGAACTTGAAAGTAATCAAGTGCCTTCATATGGTACAAATACACAGTAAAAGTGAAGAGCTATCCTAGCACACAAAAAGCTTATACTTCACTATAGGAGATAAGACAAATGGCTGTAATGTAAGGCAGAGCTGGACTAAATATTAACGCAGAGTATGGTGTATTTTGACATTTAAAATGGAAGGAGCCATGAAAGTTTGTTATGGAAACCACATCTGGATTTAGTTTTGCAAAGTGGTTAGAGCACAGATATATGTGCTTAAGGATAAAATATATCAGAATATATGAGTAGTCTTGAGTTGGGAAACATTATATTCTAGTATTCCAGAATATAGAATGAATAGAAGGTAGTTGGAGATCATTCTGATTGATTGGAATCTTATTAATTTGATATGTAGTGAAAATTCAGTTAGACCTTTTGTCCTCTGTGTGACTTTATCACTAGCACTGCACCGGACACAGATATTTGACTGCTGTTGAGTCATTGAACTGCACATGTGAAATGATTTGAGAGAGAGGAGTTGAACCAACAAAGTGGGTTGAAACTGAGTGTATAGATTTGTAGAGAAAAGACAATAGGGAGAAGAAGTAATCGAGAGATGGTCAGAAGGCAGAAATTGTAATAGTTCTTGGACATTTTGAATTTATTTGTTTTCTTCTCATTTTGTTTTAAGGCAAGGAGGACTTCTTGTTAATTTCCATCCTTCAATTCTGACCTGTCTGCTCCCCCAGTTGACCAGCCCTAGACTTGCAGTGAGGAAAAGAACCATTATTGCTCTTGGCCATCTGGTTATGAGCTGTGGAAATATAGTTTTTGTCGATCTTATTGAACATCTGTTGTCAGAGTTGTCCAAAAATGATTCCATGTCAACAACAAGAACCTACATACAATGTATTGCTGCTATTAGTAGGCAAGCTGGTCATAGAATAGGTAAGAAATATTTATATAATTAAAAATTTTCTTTAAAACATATTAATGAATATTTATAAGAACCAATATGCTTTTCTTAGGTGAATACCTTGAGAAGATAATTCCTTTGGTGGTAAAATTTTGTAATGTAGATGACGATGAATTAAGAGAGTACTGCATTCAAGCCTTTGAATCATTTGTGAGAAGGCAAGTTTTAAAGATATCTATTTTTCAAATATTTTTTCTTAAGAATAGAATAATAAGATCTAGATTTGGTGGGTGAGGAAAAATGGATTATTTTACTCACAGCTGGATTGAATTTTGGATTTCAGATGTTTTAATTAAGTTTTAAATAATAAGTGATAACAATACAGTATTTGAAGTGAGTATCATCTTTATTTTAAAATACAGTCATCACATTTATTTTGAAATGTTTCCTCCTTACTGTTAGAACTTAAAGAACTTGGGAAAAGTATATATAATTGTCTTCCAGTTGTCTTAATGTGGTTTACCAGAACAAATTAATGATCTGGTCAGAAATATATACTAGTGAATTTTGTATCTCTTTAACAATTTTTGAGATCTGTTATATTTGCTAGGGCAGTGATTCTCAGTTTGAAAACCTTGGTTCTAATAATAACTGCATTTATGTGTGAGAAGATCATACTGGCTAAGTAGCGAGATTGTCCCCCCCGTCCCCGCCCCCCACACTCCTGGCTAGAATTGACAGCATTGTAACACAGTGTTTTGTGACTTGACTGTTGGCTGTTTGTAGTAATAGTAAGCAGTTTTCACTCATGGTTTTCGATAAGTAGCTTTATAGTCATATAAAATTGCTAAAAATTGTGGGGTTCATTTCTATACCTTTAATTGAGAAATACTTATTCTTGGGCATTTACTGTACGTTCTGTCTTCTGAACATTAAAGTTATAAGACCAAACCTAAATTAATGTACCCTGCCATTTTTACCAGTAATGCTAGTTACTGAAGAATGCATTTATTTGGCCTTTGTGTTATAGCTGTATGTTGAAAAGATAGACTGTGTGCAGATCTCTCTTTGTATGACCCCACACTAACCATGTCATATCATTTATTGTAAAAATCATCCTGACTTCAAAGGTGTTAAGTGGTGGTGGTGGTGGTAGGAGGGAAGAGTTCATCTTAAAATTGATTAAAAAAGAGTAATTTGAAAAGTAAATGTTTTAAAACGTTAAAGGGAAGACAATCTGCTAATAAAGTTGACAGATACTGAATCAAGAAAATAAGTACAATTATTCAAGGTAGCTTTTGTTTTTTCTACAGATGTCCTAAGGAAGTGTATCCCCATGTTTCTACCATTATAAATATATGTCTTAAGTATCTTACTTATGATCCTAATTATAATTATGATGATGAAGATGAAGATGAAAATGCCATGGATGCAGACGGTGGTGATGATGACGACCAAGGTATTTCAAATTAAGTAGGATTTGTTATATTTTCATGAAAGAACTAATTATAGATGGAGATGATTCTTAGCCCCAGAATGTACTGTTTGTTTGCTTGCTTATAATAGTGAAAGTGGAAATAACCACAGTATTCAACAAGAGCAAGTTGATTTAATTACGGGGCGTCCAGCTATTGAACTGTATGCAACATTTTCAAAATCATGTTCTAGGTAAACGTTTGTTAAAGCGGTTAATAAGTTGAATGAAAAGTAGATAACAAAATTACTCTGTCCCAATTTAATTTTTTTAAATAAGCTAAAAAAAATGTTAGTGTTTTTCTCTTGGCAAGCACTTATCAGTGATTACACAGTGTTTTTGTAAGGAGGGAAATGAATAAATTGTACCTATAGATATCTATAACATATTCCTAGCAGTTTGGTTTGTTTTATGCATCCGGGAGTTGGTGTTGGACAGGGAGGCCTGGTGTGCTGCGATTCATGGGGTCGCAAAGAGCCGGACACAACTGAGCGACTGATCTGATCTGATCTGATGCATAGTTACTTTTAATGAGAAATTTTAAGTATTATTTGAGGCTCTACTTAACTTTCATGATTAATCCAAGTATTTCTGAGGTTCCTGAGATTGATGTCATTGTGCTGAGATTTGTGGTATTTACTGTGGAAAGGAGTAACACATCAAAGGCACAGGGTTGCTCATGTGTAGTTGTCTCTGTTCTATTAAAAGAATCATAATAGCAATGTTTAAATAAGTTATTGGGTTTATGTGTTGGTGGATTTCCTGTTAATTATACTTTTTAAGTTTGATTCTTTGAATGATTTTAGGTAATGCCTTTGCTCTAAAGTCTGTAATTTCATCCATTTGAAAAAAAAAAGATACAAAAACTCTCTCTTAGTCTCATTTTAGACTTTCAACAGATACTGCTCAGTTTCTCTGCACTATAACAGAACTCCTCAAAAGAATAAATGCTCTCCAACTCCTTTTTCCCCCTTTTGTTTTGAATCCAGTTTTGCAGTGATTGCTAGTGACCTCAGATGTTTGACTTAGCTTGTTCCTCAGTTTTCAGCAGCACTTCTTTATTTAACTGCCACGATATCAGATTCTCCTGGTTTTAGTCCTGTCTTTGTGATTACTCCTTCTCTTTCCCTATGCTGATTCCTCTTCATCACCCTGATCACTAAACTGTGGAGTATTTCTGGGCTTAGTTCTTGACTTCTCTGTTATGTTCTTATAATCTTGTTGATCTCATCTAGTCTTTTGGCTTTAATATCAGTATGCTGAAAACCCAAACTTTATCCCAGATCTTTCCTGTTAATTCTAGGTTCATATATGCAAAACTGCTTAATTGATACACTGCCTAGATGTCCAGAATATCTTCTTCCCAGCCTTCCTCCACTGACTGGTTATTAACCTGTTTCTTCTTTAGACTTCTCCATCTCAGAATAGCACCTCTATTCTTAGTTTCTCAGGCCAAAAACTTTGGGGTTATACCTGATTACTTCTTTTACATACCTCCCTCATCCAGTCTCCCATCTCAGGACTTTCCCATACCGCATACTCCTATTTCCCTTTTTAGCATTCTTTCTTCATTACACCTAATATTTTCTGATACCTAATATATTTTTATCATAGTGTTACTGTAACTTATATAACCATAATTTTAGTTATTAGGCTATTTAATTTTTATAACTTTTTCAATAAAGTATATTTCTATAAAGTTATTCCCATAGTTGGGTTGCCATTGGAAATGTTTACATTCTCTAAAAATTTTTACTTACTTGCTTTAAATAGTCTACTTGATAGTGCCGTGTAATTTTTCTTCAAATCAAATGCCTTGATTTAGCAGTATTTGGTATAAGTGAGATGGAGTTGTTAATACTTAAGCTTAGAATATTGTTTTAATGTTTAGCAGGAATTTGGAGAAGCTAGTGCTCTATTCTGTGGACAGAATTTTATTGTTGTAACTGAGAAAGTATAGGTTCTTTAAGCTATATTAAGATAATATTTTAATAAGTTGAGAATATGCATATTTGTTCCTAATAGCCCATCAACAAATTTAATGGAAAGCCATGTAGCCACAAAGAAAGCTAATGTCAGGATTCTTTTTTACCCCTGAAAAATTAGTTTCACAGTGTGATATGCCATTGGTGACCATTATTTTTATGGTTTATCTTATGAACTCCCCAGTTGTTTGGTTTTCCTGTAGTGTCAAGTGAATCTTTTGAATTGAACTTCTATTCATATTATTTAAAAGGCTGGGACATTTATACATATTTGTAATCTGAAGATGTTTAATGTGTTAATAAATGATAGTTAATAAACAGCTCATTATCCATCAACGAGAAAATGTTAAGTTAAAAACACAATCAGATCATTTTTCTTTAGAGGTTTATTTGTAGATTTTTTAAGTAAACTGCTTCTGGTTTATGAACGAGTTCTTTTTAAATCTGTCTCTGGCTGTGTATCTTAAAAGTTGGAAAATTATCTTAGTTATGAGTATCAATTTATTTTCTGTATTAAACTTTTCTTATGATTAATAGTCTGTTAACATTAAAACTTCTCTTTAGGGAGTGATGATGAATACAGTGACGATGATGACATGAGTTGGAAAGTGAGACGTGCAGCTGCTAAGTGCTTGGATGCTGTAGTTAGCACAAGGCATGAAATGCTTCCAGAATTCTACAAGACCGTCTCTCCTGCACTGATATCCAGATTTAAAGAGCGTGAAGAGAATGTAAAAGCAGATGTATTTCATGCATACCTTTCTCTTTTGAAGCAAACTCGTCCTGTGCAAAGTTGGCTGTGTGACCCTGACGCAATGGAACAGGGAGAAACACCTTTAACAATGCTTCAGAGTCAGGTCAGTTTAAAGTGTGGTTTTGAAAGTCCTGCTAGTAAATGTGATGTTTTAAAATGGTGTTTTTGTATGAAAATAGGAGTTCCAGAACAGCTTTAGAGAAACATTTCTGGGATATGTTTGTATAATAGTTTATGGATCCTCATATAACATTACTTACTTATAATTTATTCTGATTGAAGTTTTCTTGATTTTTCTTGGCTGAACAGTATTAGCTTTAAGATTCAATAAAATATCGTTTATCTTTGATGTATTAATGGAGAAATCTTAGGGCAGTAGAATTGGACTAATTGTGTTCATAGCTTTCTCTTCTAATTTAGAGAAATTAGGACTCTGTGTGTGTTTGTGTATGTGGTCTTGGACAAGTTATTTAAACATTTTATTAAGTCTCAGTTTTCTCATTTGTAATAATGGTTTACTTAAAACTGTCTACCCAAGATGGAAATGATATGCTCTGTTTAAACACACGGTGAAGCCTGCCACACAGGCTTTATATGCCATGTATTATTATTGATATTATTATTGATTTTATATGCCACCTATTATTGATAAAATACATATTTTTTCACTTTAGGACATCTTCTTTAGGATCTAAATATTAGGTCTGTATAGTCCCCATTTACTGAATATTTAGTACACACTAGGCATTTTCCTATCTTATATGTAATCTCTAAAGCATCCCCATGGGGTACATATATGTCCATTTTTATGGATTACAGAAGAGATCTTGAGAGAAACTAAACAACTAAACTAGGACAAGGGATGTACGTGTCATAGCTATCTTGTTTTAAGTAGTAAAAATTTTAATAGATTGTGGTGAACTTAAAAGGTGAACACTGATGATTAATTGTAGAAGAAAAAGAAAGTGTATCCAAGACATAAGTAATTGACTATATGGAAAGCAGATAAAAATCACAAAAAATTATGATGGTGCTATGATGAATTAATTAGATAGGTGTTTTCTTTTGCCTCTAGTTCTCACATCATTGTTCAATATGGTATGTGTCTGTATCCTGCTCTCCTGAAGACTTTTTAGCAAATACCCTATTTAGGTTTCACTAACATTAGAAAGTATAGAAGTGATGTCTTTGACTCCTATTCCTGCTGCTTGTAACTACATTTGAAGTGAGGTTGATTTCATTGTAAGAGCCAACGAAAAGCAAAGACAAAGACCCATTTAATGGTTTCTTTTCTGTAATTTGTCTTTTTTCCTGTAATTGCTTATATGTGCTATTTAAGTTTATAAATTATGTTCCTAAAGTTTTGGTTGAAAATTATTATTTAGATTTCTATTTAGTCTGGTGCATTTCATAAGTAAAATTAATCAAGGAAGACTATTCTGTTGTTCTGTAGAAAGCTAATGATAGCTTTTCTCTGTTTATCAGTATCAAGCAAATATAGTTACAAGAGAACATGCATAGTAGATGGCAACAAAGTTTGTATCGAACAAATTGTTAGCAGTTAGCAGAATTAGGAATTTGACCAGAAAAATTCTTCCATTCGTCCGCATCCCTTGTAATTTGTGTTAAGTGAACTGAGGAAGTACCAATAACTGAACCAGCTAATGAGCACTTGATAATTACAGGTTCCAAACATTGTTAAAGCTCTGCACAAACAGATGAAAGAGAAAAGTGTGAAGACCCGACAGTGTTGTTTTAACATGTTAACTGAACTGGTAAATGTATTACCCGGGGCCCTAACACAACACATTCCTGTACTTGTACCAGGTATGCAAGAAATAGTAAATCACTTTTGGGATTTATTAAGACTTAGATAAGCTTAAATAATTGTTTCCTTGAAAAGAATGACTTGTGACAACTTAATTTGTACATGGAACTAACTTTATAGGAACATTGAATATCTAAAGTTAAAAGTAAAAAGTTTAAAACCAAACCCTAAAATATTTTACTTTAATATTTATCACAGCTTGTGGAATTTCTATTACTTTAGAGATAATATAAAGTGGAAGCTTTAGCAGTCTTTTAGGGATTAGTTTTATATTTTTGCTTTCATAAAGTTGTCATGCATAAAAATATTGGATTTTTCTTTTTTGGTTGGGTTTTTAGGAATCATTTTCTCACTGAATGATAAATCAAGCTCATCAAATTTGAAGATCGATGCTTTGTCCTGTCTATATGTAATCCTCTGTAACCACTCTCCTCAAGTCTTCCATCCTCACGTTCAAGCTTTGGTCCCCCCAGTGGTGGCTTGTGTTGGAGACCCATTTTACAAGATTACATCTGAAGCTCTTCTTGTTACTCAACAACTTGTCAAAGTAATTCGTCCTTTAGATCAGCCTTCCTCGTTTGATGCGACTCCTTACATCAAAGATCTATTTACCTGTACCATTAAGAGGTTAAAAGCAGCTGACATTGATCAGGAAGTCAAGGAAAGGGCTATTTCCTGTATGGGACAAATTATTTGCAACCTTGGAGACAATTTGGGCTCTGACTTGCCCAATACACTTCAGATTTTCTTGGAGAGACTGAAGAATGAGATTACACGGTTAACTACAGTGAAGGCTTTGACACTGATTGCTGGGTCCCCTTTGAAGATAGATTTGAGGCCTGTCCTGGGAGAAGGGGTTCCTATCCTTGCCTCGTTTCTCAGGAAAAACCAGAGAGCTTTGAAACTGGGTACCCTTTCTGCTTTAGATATTCTAATTAAAAACTATAGTGACAGCTTGACTGCTGCCATGATTGATGCAGTTCTAGATGAGCTCCCACCTCTTATCAGCGAAAGTGATATGCATGTTTCACAGATGGCTATCAGTTTTCTAACCACACTAGCAAAAGTGTATCCCTCCTCCCTTTCGAAGATAAGTGGATCCATTCTCAATGAACTTATTGGACTTGTTAGATCACCTTTATTGCAAGGGGGAGCACTTAGTGCTATGCTAGACTTTTTCCAAGCTCTGGTTGTTACTGGAACAAATAATCTAGGATATATGGATTTGTTGCGCATGCTCACTGGCCCAGTTTATTCTCAGAGCACAGCTCTTACTCATAAGCAGTCTTATTATTCCATTGCCAAATGTGTAGCTGCTCTTACTCGAGCATGCCCTAAAGAAGGACCAGCTGTAGTAGGTCAGTTTATTCAAGATGTGAAGAACTCAAGGTCTACAGATTCAATTCGTCTCTTAGCTCTACTGTCTCTTGGAGAAGTTGGGCATCATATTGACTTAAGTGGGCAGCTGGAACTGAAGTCTGTCATATTAGAAGCTTTCTCATCTCCTAGTGAAGAAGTCAAATCAGCTGCATCCTATGCATTAGGCAGCATAAGTGTGGGCAACCTTCCTGAATACCTTCCGTTTGTCTTACAAGAAATAACCAGTCAACCCAAAAGGCAGTATCTACTGCTTCATTCCTTGAAGGAAATTATTAGCTCTGCATCAGTGGTGGGCCTTAAACCGTATGTTGAAAACATCTGGGCCTTATTGCTAAAGCACTGTGAGTGTGCAGAAGAAGGAACCAGAAATGTTGTTGCTGAATGTCTAGGCAAACTCACTCTAATTGATCCAGAAACTCTCCTTCCACGGCTTAAGGGGTATTTAATATCAGGTGGGTACCTAGATTTTCTTATTTAAGAAAATTTTTATTTTTAAAATTTTTTGACTGGAGAAAAATGGGTTTACAGTATTGTGTTGATTTCTGCTGTACAACAACATGAATTAGTCATATATACACACACACACATATATATATATATATATATATCCCCTCCCTGTTGAGCCTCCCTCCCCTCCCTGTTGAGCCTCCCTCCCCTCCCCCCCCCAAATTGTTATTAGTATTTGGTTGCCTGGAAAGATGGCTAATGCTATATCTTGTTACATGTAGAACTTATAATATGGAGCCATGTTCAAATGACATTTTGTTGTTTAAAAGAATTAAGAGTGTAGTTAGATAATGATTAAATAAATCTGGTGTCATTTCTAGTGTTCAGTATATTTTAATGTTACTCTTTGGTCTTGAATTAATAAAGCCAGAGAACCATGCTTACAGTACTAAAATTGGTGAACTAAGTTCAAATGAAAAATTCTGGGAACAGTTTTCAGATTTACCAGTGTCAACCCTTATTATCCAAGGAGAAGGTAAAAATGGGCATTCATTCTTAGAAATTGCTTCCATTTTTAATAAATTTGATAATCTTATCTGTTGATGTGGTTAAACCAGTTCCCTTTTAGGAGGGGTAGATCCTTCACTCCTGGTTTCTCAGGCTGCCTCCTCCTTGGATGAAATTGTTCGTTTTGAGATCTAGCGAGATTATATTTCACAAAATGAATAAACTTTGCTCCATTGGTATCCTGAGGGAAAGAAGAAATACCCTTCTTGATCAAAGAGAATTTTAAGGAATTACAGACACTGATGTTACTTGAAGTGGTTTGAAAATGATAAAGATGTCCATGGATTTTAGCGGATTTAAATACCGTAGACTTAGAATTTATTTTTAATTAGGTTCATCATATGCCCGAAGCTCAGTGGTTACAGCTGTGAAGTTTACTATTTCTGATCATCCACAACCTATTGATCCACTATTAAAGAACTGCATAGGTAAGTGCAAATGAAGATAAAAATACTGCCTAAATAGTAGTTAATTGTCAAAACCTGAATCATTTCAATAGCTAAATATATCTCCAAGGAACTATTTTAAGGGTCTGGTAATTGTTTCATTAAAAACATAATTTTGCAAATAATTGAAATTAGCTAAGTATGCTAGGATGTCTTTAAAGTCAACTACACATTTGATAATAGTGTTTGGGGAATGACCTAAAGTAAACTAATGGGTAAAGGGTAATATTATATGATCTGACAGTCTGAAGTTCTTCCCAGTTGTAAATGAATCTCATTTGAGTTGTGAAGGCTGAATTTTCTGTTATTTATATCCCTCTAGCTCCCAAGGGGCTCTGTGGAGGCTTCTAAATTTAAGGTGGAAATTTAAGATTAAAAAAGATAATTCTTGAGGTATTTATCCCTGTCAGCCTAAGAGGAGATACACAAGAAAGAAAAAGGTCATCTCTTTATTATTTTTCATGATTTTATAACTTCCTAAGTTGTTTTCATCATCAGTTTCCCTAGAGTCTTTAGTAACTAAACTCTTGGGGTTTTCTTGACAAAAGAATGGGGATATCAGCAGAAAGGATAGAGGGGTATGCATAGAAACTTAACAGCTTCATGCCATTCTGCAGTGGGCCAGAAGGGGCAAAAACAGTCTAAAAGAACTACACAAAGGGATTACTAGTTCAGAGTAGGAGGGACATAGAGGATAAATGGATGACAATGCTGAGACGTAGAGATAATTCATAGGAAGTCTCTGTCAGAAGATTCTTGCCTTTGTTCTCCCCTCTTTTTTCTTTGTTTACTCTCATTTTTGGCATTGTACAAGATACAACAAGGGAAGAGACCTGTGCCAGATCTCTAGAGACATCTTTTTAGGTTGACAACAGTCAGCAAGTGTGCATCACTGGAGTGGTTACTCAGTTAGATGATGATCATTCTGGTTGTTTAAAATTGAAATTCCTAGACCAAGTTGTTGGGGACCACTGATCCTAGATTGTGTCACCATTTGTCCATAATGATAGCAGTACTTTAGGAGCTTTACTTAAAAGCAAGTTTACCATCATAGTAATTCTAGACAGACAGAGGTGAGGAGCTTTAAATTCTTCTTGAACACAAGCTATCTCTTAACCTTTTTTGTAGTCAGAACTTTCCTGGGTGGTCAGTCTTGAGGTTACCAATCTGTGATGTTTGAAGCATTTTTTTCATCTCCCATTTTAGCAGATTGCTGTTGTGATACATTTAAGTCTTCTGGCACCTTTTCCCCACCATGTATTCTAAAAGATTACTTATCATAGGGTTGAGATTACATATTGATGAATAGCTATGAATGAATACATGTACCAGACACTGTGTTCAGTAATGTGCATGCTATTTATTCTGTTCCGTGGCCCTAAAAGTTTATAATTCTCATTTTATTAACTGGGAAACTGAGGCTCTTGCCTATAATAAATTGCTAGAAGTCAGTCTTAGAGTTGACAAGTGAAGCAGTTTGGATCACCATCTGTGTGACTCCAAAGATATTCTTTCCCCCATGTGCAAGAACAGTCAGACTTATATCTGTGTTTAGAGTGGCTGGGCACTTTGTCTAGCTTTTTGTCTTATGTTAGGCTTCAGTTTCCTTCTTTTCTACTCTTAGACCTCTTGTCAATTTATACATTTCTTGTTAAAGATAAAAACAAGTTTTTGGAGGCACATTTCTCTGTCATCTGATAAATTGTTTACTTGTTAACAATATTTTAGCTGTGGCTCTGTCCCCACCCTTGTTTATCTTTTGAACTCAGGTTTTAAGATTTCACCTTTGGAATGTAAACTATAGCATACATATAATGTAAACTTCATATGAGCATAAATTTGACTTTCCCACAGCTGTATCCCCAATGCCTCATGCGATAAATGCTCAACAAGTACTTTTTGAATGAAAAAACTTCCACTTCTGTTGGTGGTTTTTTTAGTGTGAGTACTAATTTTGAACTTTAAGGAGAGTCATTCACATTACTAGTTCTTGTGGTTGCTGACTCCATCACTTCTCTTTGCCACCCACCTTTTTATCAACTATCTATAAAAGTAATTGGGAGCTTTGGGGGCCCTCACTCCTGTGTTTAAAGGTGCTGAGAATAGGTTTATCAGTTAAATACACTCATATTCAGACATGATGGTATAACTGTTGCCAAAAGAAATTATGTAGTTCACTTAGTATTTCATCATATTTCATGATCCACGTTCAAGAAATGGCGATAATACCAACACTAGTAAAATAACAGTATAATGCATATTTAATTTTAAACTTGCCATATAACTATGTTGCTTCTCTTTGATTTCTTCAGGTGATTTCCTAAAAACATTAGAAGACCCAGATTTAAATGTAAGAAGAGTAGCTTTGGTCACATTCAACTCAGCAGCACATAATAAGCCATCATTAATAAGGGATCTTTTGGATACTGTTCTTCCACATCTTTATAATGAAACAAAAGTTAGAAAGGAGCTTATAAGAGAGGTACGTTAGATTACATTGTTTACCTAAGCTTGTCTTTTACTTTGTAGAATATTTACATATCTTTGTATTTCAACAGGTAGAAATGGGTCCATTTAAGCATACAGTTGATGACGGCCTGGATATTAGAAAGGCAGCTTTTGAGTGTATGTACACGCTTCTAGATAGTTGTCTGGACAGACTTGATATCTTTGAATTTCTTAATCATGTTGAAGACGGTTTGAAGGACCATTATGACATTAAGGTGAGATGTTTGTGCCTGTTGATAAAATGTTTTAGAAGAATACTTTTTGCTAGTGACTTTCACCTTTGTAATTTACTCTTGTTATTCAATGAGAACGATTAGTTTACTTGTCATGATTTTAGTGTGTTAGAAACTCTCTAATATGCAAACAAAGTAGCAGTGCAGTGTAATAACATCAGTTGACATATAGGAACATCCAGAAACCTTGTCATTAGCGGAGCAAGTCAGATTCAGAGTGTTGTTAAAGGATGTTATACACAAAGCTATCTGTAGATGCAACCACAGAGAAATTATACCGCCTCTTAGGCGTAGAGCATGAACTTTGCTCATAGCTGCTTTTTATCTTCCTATTTAAAATGTGAACTATAAAACGATGATTTGAAAAATCGTCTACTCAGGGCCTTTGGTCAAGCAGGGCAAAAGTGGTAGTTGAGCAGTAATTCAGCCATACTATCAGAACTCTTACTTTGATGTTTCCATAATGTAATATGGAATAACCTGATTCTCCCAGAATTCAATGAAAAGAGCCCTGAAAGAATAGGATCCTTCTACAATTTATAGTCTTAAGATAAAAGACTATGGGTTATTGGACTTTAATGGATTAATCTGAATAAGCAGGCTTATGGGGGTTTTTTTTTGTTTGTTCTTTAGAAAAATCTAAGATAGTAGAAACTTGTTATAAAGCTTTTCTTCTAGTTATTTTCTCATTCACTGATTTTTTTCCATTTGGTGCACATGAACTTTTTGAAAAACAGTTAGTTTATGACCCTATCCCAATGAGTGAAGTAAAAAAAAAATTGGAAAGCTCCCCAGCTCTAACTCATGTGCAGTCAAGATTGAGAATCACTTTTCTAGTTCTGTATTTTTGGACCATATGATAGATAACTTTAGAACTTGCAGCTAAAATTTCTTAGATTTGAATTCTGTGTGATTCCAAATGGCAGACTACATAAAAATGAAACTTTGTGGCACAGGCTAGTCATTTTCTTTTAAAAACTTTGTCAGAATTTGGGATTTGTCTTTAGAAAATAAATTCAGAATCTAAATTTTGTCTTTTTTATTCATAATAGATGCTAACATTTTTAATGTTGGTGAGACTCTCTACCCTTTGTCCAAGCGCGGTACTGCAGAGGTTGGACCGACTTGTTGAGCCGTTGCGTGCCACGTGCACAACTAAGGTAATACTGATGATGTTGATTTAGGCCAGACTTGGTATGTTCAGGATTCTCAGTTGATTCTGTACTGTGGTTTTCCAAATTTAACTGTGCTGGCACCCTGGGTAGCAGTTGGCTTCAAAAATTAATGTATTAAATGTGGATGTTTTAGAAAGCTTATCACTGTTAAATGCTATTCTTAAAAGTTTGTTCTAACAGTGTGACACATTTTTAAAGTACTGATATGATTAAAGTGATAGGTCCACAAAAGAGGAGGAAATGTTGAATTCTGTTGGAGGAGGCGAATGGGTGTGGGAGTCATAGAAGGCTTCATATATGCACAAGACAGTATTTAAAATGGACCTTGAAAAAAATCAGGATTATTTTTAGGTTCAGAAAGTGAAGCAAGACTTTTCATACAAAAATGATTATATGAATTAAGGCACAGAGATTTCAGTACATGACATGTTTGAAGAATAATGAACAAATATGGTAACATCAAACAGTAGTTTGATGGAGGACAAAGTAGGACTTGCTAAGCAGATCCCACTCTGGTTTTTATAATGGGCTTTGTATAAAATACTCCCTTAAAAGGAGACAGTGATTGCTAAAAAAGTTTCAAAACACCCCTGCTTGAAGAATAATGTGCCTTTTGGATCTATGCAAGAGTTGCTTTGCTTTATTTTTATGTGCTTAGATTTTGTTGGTATAAGAGCTGCCTTTTATAGCATGTAATATAAATTTACTCAATGTTCCAGGTAAAAGCAAACTCAGTAAAGCAGGAGTTTGAAAAGCAAGATGAACTAAAGCGATCTGCCATGAGAGCAGTGGCAGCACTGCTAACCATTCCAGAAGCAGAGAAGAGTCCGCTGATGAGTGAATTCCAGTCACAGATCAGTTCTAACCCTGAGCTGGCAGCCATCTTTGAAAGTATCCAAAAAGATTCATCATCTACTAACTTGGAATCAATGGACACTAGTTAGATATTTGTTCAACCTGGGGACCATTACATTGACCATATGATGCACTGATTTGACAGGTTAATCGTAAGACATGAAAAGAGAAGTATTTAAAAGCTTCAAAATGTTCCACTTTTTTTCCCCTTCATGGAGACAGTTTGACTTTCTTCCATTGTTGTTTTTGTAGCATTTATTTCAGAAATATGTATTTCCATAATCCAGAGGTTGTAAAACCACTGATGTTTTAGTGGTTAGAGCAACGTTTAAAATGACAACTAAACGTTAGGATTGATGGAGATAGGGTCCAGTATATTTACCCTGTAATGTTTAGGATTAAAATGTTAAAATTTTGTGACCATGAATTTCTTTCTTTTATAAATTTTCTCTTATTTAAAAATCAAAAATTCTGCAAGACAAAAACCATGTTTCTTTTTCTTGTGTAACTTTGTTTCAGCAACATAAATTGATTTTTAGCTGGCAGACAAGAATTATCTGTGTAAGACTTGTTACATTTCAGAGGGGTTGGCGGTTTAAGAGAGACAATAGGGTATCATTTTTTAAGTATGGGGATTAACAATATCCCTGTTGCGCACACTAATTTTGCATGAGCAAGTTTGCAAATATGTATTGTCTGTAAAGCAGCATGTGCAGATTATTCATAATACAAAAGTTAAAATAAGTATTATTGTATTAGTGCAATTTTCAGATATTTATTTTTGCACAGAAAACACATATCTGGAGAGAGAGGGGAGTAAATTTTTGAAACTTTGGTTTTCTTAATGCCAGTGTGAATTTGCAGGTGTTTTCAGCAAATCAAGTCCAAATAACAATTTGCCACTTTTTCTATTATAAATTTTCTTAGACATTTAAAATTTGAATATTTAAGTACTCAGTTTTTCTCGGTTACCCATTTGTGTGCGTGTGTTTCCCCCTAGAAATTCTTAGTCAGATTTTTCTTTGATTTCCTTTGGACCTCTACATTCCATATCGAGTGATTCTAATAACTGTGTGCTTGTGA
Organism: Bos javanicus; assembly: GCF_032452875.1. Classification (NCBI taxonomy): domain Eukaryota; kingdom Metazoa; phylum Chordata; class Mammalia; order Artiodactyla; family Bovidae; genus Bos; species Bos javanicus. The sequence goes on along the minus strand of NC_083872.1, from coordinate 46,931,618 downwards.
ATTTTATTTTTTGGAAACTTCTGAAGCTGGCTATCCCAGGTTTGTTAGCTAATAATAGTATTTTCTTTTAGTTGAGTTAGATTTTTTTCCCTCTTTCTTCTAGAGCTAATTTACATATTGTATTTGGTAAGTGTTGACTACTCCTGATGAAAGGGTCTGTGCTTGGGGGGAAGCAAAGCTTTGCAGTACCTTATATTGTAGTTAAAATTTTATTTAACATATCCTTCAGTGAGCTCCTTTCACACTGTAGCCTATTCCTTCAAATTTGTGGTGCTCCTGTAACAGTAAGAACTAACTTCTGAAATAAAAGACATCTCCTAATGCTGTGCAAACATAGTTTACATGTATTGAAGGAGGCAGTTGTTAAATTGAGTGACGAGTTTTAAGCATTCACATATTTGAAAACTGCACCCTTTATTTTTGAAACTGTGAATTAGAAATATTTTTCCTGCTGTTTGACTTACCTGCTTTAACATGCAAATATGAGGTGATTTTAATTATAACATACTGTGGTTATTAGACGAACAGCCTAACTTTAGGTATTCAGATGATCGTGCATAAGACTTCATTACCAGTAAGGATTTTGATTAGTATGTGGACATGAAACGTTACATGAAGTTGGTGCTGTTTCAGAGTGTGTGGCAGGTGATAATCATACTATAATTTGCAAAAAACTGTAATAGAAATTTATTTCAAGCTGTTAGTATATTATGTACTATGCATTACCGTGGTACAGATGTTGTGGATATATTTTAAGTATTTGGTTTCACGGTTTCACAATAAATTACAATACTATAGGCTCTAGGACCGAGTAGGAGACTGACATGTTGTATGAATGTCTTAGTTAATTGAAGTTAAATCCAAACTCTTTTCACATATTGGATTTCACCTTCAGTTTTTTTAACTTCTAAAATGCTTGTAGTTTTTTGTTTTTTGAGTCTCGCAAAATGGCTAATTTTTTAATATAGCTGAAATTCTATCTTTTAAAGAGGTTCTGCTCTTTTCTAGTAGTCGATATGATTTGTGTTTATATATATGATATATATATATATTACAATGTATATATTCACATATATAACAGTTAGTAAAAGAAGAATACTCAAGTTTTAAATGCGGAGTCATACTGATCAGGTTCATCTTTCTGGTGGTGACGTCCTGGTACTGGGATGGAAGGTGTGAGCTTCAGTCACAGTCTGTCACTCACACTGCTCACTGGTCTTCTAATAATTATTAGGAAGTTCTGCTTAGCGGTTCTGCACATGATGGTTCCTCAGGAGAAAAAAACAGCTGTTCACTGATGAGGACATTTAAATTGTTTAGATTTAACCAAGTTCTTTTTAAAGACAGCTCAATATGGGTTGTTTTTAAGTTGTTTGTTACGTTATGAGACTAAGGCAGAAAGGAAATTTGGTATGGCAAAGCCTAACCTAAAAATTTAAAGTCAATAGCACTGCATGATAATTTTTAAAATGTGGTCATATATTAATTAGTGATATCTAAAGCTGCTTAACCATTTGGAATTCCTCACAAATTTGGAGTATAGAGACTTCAACAAGTGTTTGATATTTACATAATTTTTATATAACCAGGCCACTTTTTTGTTTTTGCACTTCTGTTGGGTAAATGATAAATAATATGGGCGTATCTAACCGGTTTTAAAGGCATATTCTGATACCTTTTATATCTAACTCAATTTCAGATACATGAATATGATTATATAGATAGGCATGATTGAAGTTTAATGAAATACACAAGGTCCTCAGTCAGGAAATTCAGTTAACTAGTTAATAATCCTTTTAAGGTGTATTTAACCACATGACAAAGTAATATAGTAATGCGTGACAATTTTTTAAAAGTTGAAGTAACATTTTCTGCCGAGGTAAAAACTTCTACCAAAAACTTAAGTTGTAAAAATTAACTGCCAGTCTCTAGATATAGTATACTTAGTAAATATTTTTATATTAAAGAGCTTTAAAATTTCAGGAGATGTTGATTCTAGCTCTTAAATTAAATCCTAATTTTTAAATTACTGCTACTCCAGAGTCACACATGTTTTTGAAATTTTAACTAATCCTTTGTGAAATGGAAAATGGACAGTGGTAATAACAGTTCCATTTTACTATTTGGGAAGAGGATATTCTGGTTTTAATGGATTTTTTTTTTTCTAGTTAAGTAAAACTCCTGATACCTTTGGCTACAAAATGGAACACATCGGAAATAATCACGTGGCAAGCTTGCAAAAGTTGACCATATGTGGTCATTTTCTTAAGAAATATGCACACTGAAATTACTTCTTTTCCCTTTATAGTACAGTAAGTTTCTGATTTTCCTATTAATACTAGAAAAATAAGATTTTGTGAACACCTGTAATTTAGGCAAGAGTTATCAGCAATATGTTTTTGCTGTTTGTAACTTTCAAAGTTAGCTCTTAATTGAAAATGGAATTTGTTTTTCACAAAAATCAACTTCAATTAAAACTAATGGGAGTATTGCAGATAATTTTACTTTGTTAGACTTTGTAATGTTAATGTGTCAGAATGCTTTTTAGTGGAGGAAATGTGGATACCCTGACCTCTTTGTATTTTTTAGTTCTGATCTTAAATGATTATTAGTGATTACTTTGGCAAATTGAATTGTTTCACTAAAGTATTAGATGAGAAAAGGCCATCTGAAATTTCTTTCTAAATTAGGATGTGTTGGAATTAGTGTATTTAACCATTATCAGTAACTTAGTGGTTGATGCACATTGATTTTATTCTAGAATGCTCTCTCACAGCGAAATTCTGAAGAATTATATTATGGAACTGGTTAATGTATGATACCATGATGACCTCATGATTTAATAGCCTGTAGTAATCCTGTTACTGTGAAAAGCTTTTTTACTTGTTTCATAGACATTTCACTTTTAATATAAAACCAACTGCTTACTTAGGTCAGGGCAGCTAAATGTGTGTGATGGTATCTTACTATAACCCTAATGCATTATTGTTAAGAAACCAAATGTGTACTTTGCTTGGAATCCTTACCATCCGTGAACTAAACTAGGCATTCCTAAAAGGTCTAGAAATAAACTCCTAGTTTCTTATTCTAGAAATCAGTTTAGACTTCAGTAGAAAAATGCATGTTCTTTTAAGATCAGGATTTCTCAGCCTAGCACTGACATTTTGGACTGAATAATTCTGTGTCATGGGGGCTGCCCTGTGCATTGTAAAATAATAACATCCCTGAGCTCTACCCACTTAGATACCTGTAGTACCATCAACAACCAACCCTCAGTTGTGACAACCAAAATTGTCTGCAGATATTGCCAAATGTCCCCAGGGGAGTAAGGAAAGAGGGGGAGAATGCAAAATTGCCCCAGTTAAGAACCACTATTATAGAGAGCTTTTTCTTGTGAGCTATAACCAACCGAGATTCTGTACACGCAGAAGTTTTCATTCTTGGTATCAGTTCATCTTCCTAACTAAATTTAAGTACACTGTACTGTTTTTAATCTATTTTCTTCTACCAAATTAATTAGAACTATCATGATCTAGTGAAAATGTGTCTATTCTATATTACTACCTCCTCTGATTTAAATGGATGGTCTTTATTAAACCACTTAATATACTGGCTTTTTTTTTTTTTTTCCTGGCTGTAAAGTGCTTCCTCAGCTGAAAGAAATAAGAGTATAAAAGGGGCTTCTACTGTACCAGGTGATGTGAGGCAGTGAGTGCTTTGCAGTTGGTGTACTATATCAAAGGGCAAGAAGTACACTTTACTTGGGTTCTTAAAAGGTGGAGTTTCAAAATTACTCATTTATATTCTCTTCAAGAGAACAATTTAGTTCAAGAAAGTAAATACAATGAACAAAGACTTGCTTTCCAGTACAGGTTATTTCCTGCTTAGCTGTAATATTTAAAGACATGCCAAATAGTGGTTTTGGGGGAGTATAATTTCAAAATTATGTATTTGAACTTTAAAAGTAAACCTGACTAGCACATTTTTGTTACTTTTCTAGGATTAGTTGATGTTTGCAGACAATAAAATACTTGTGAATAAAGACTGGTTGGTGGGAGGCAAGTGGCAGAAAAACTATCACAAATCAGAATGCTTATTCTTTGAAACAAGATCATTGAGTGAGTCAAATTTCTGAACCATTTTAGTCCCTCTTAGCAGAATTGGCATAAACAAAAATAAAAGTTAATTTCCTTTTACATGATGTTTTTTGAAGTATTCATGAGGCTGATTGGTCAACAGATTTAGTAAGTTCAGAATGCTCTTTTTGGAACCTTGAAAATTCAGTCTTTAAAACCTACATTTAAAAGATATAGAAATTTGTTTCAGCATCAGTTGCATTCGCAGAGGACCATGTATGTACCCAGATGAGATGCCCCACTGCTGGTCTGTACTCCTATAGCCCCTGCTCACAGTGTTCAAGATTTATGTAAAACTTCCTATCATGCCCTTTTCCCCTCCTTTGCCTTGGTACTAATACTCTTTAGTACTATGTGCTTGCCACTGGAGACAGCACGGGGAAAACACATGTATGTGTATGATTTGTGGCACAGCTTCCTGGTCTGGGGTTGAGGACAAACCCAAGCCAAGGAAGTCATGTACTCCATGTAGTGAGAACAGAATTAGCAAAAGCATAGAGACAAGGGGTTTTAGAAGCTGAATATGGCTGTAGTGTGAAATATGAGTTAGAAGCTAGGATGGGCAGATTTTATAGAGGGCTTTGTAAACATTTTGGATTTAATTTCAGGGGTGAGTTGATGGCAAACCTAGAAATACTTAGGTGCACTTTAGAGAATGGATTGGAAGGAACGTAAGACATTTGTTGATGAATTAAGACATTAATAGAATAAACTGTATGAAAGAGAATGTTGTGCTGAACCAGTATAAATTTGGAGAGGCACTCAGGGTGTTTGAAATAAAATTGACAGGACAACAATTTATTGGTTGCTGGGAATAAGCACAGTTAGTTATATTATGCTGCAATACAAACAGTCCCCAAAATAGGTGGTTTAGAATACATTATTATTCTGCATAGTATTGTGGATAGCACAGCGTTAGCACCTCACGGGGACCCTGGATAACCAGGCTGCCACTGGGAATGTGAGTTGCTGTGGCAGAGGCAAAGTGAGAAGTGAGTCATTTCTGTCACCTAATGCTTTCCTGTGGGCCAGAAGTCATAAGGTCATATCTAGCGGCTAAATACTTGTTCATGAGGCATTGGTGAGAACAGTCAGCTCTGTTGAGCTGTGGAGGGCCCTCTTGACAGGCAAAATGTGGGCAGAAGAGTTAGGTCATGGTAAACAACTCACAATTAGACGTTCCTACCTGTTCTTACAAGTTTTTTTCAATCACCCCGCCACTCAGTTGCTTCTAAGCACTTCCTCCACTCACTGGGTCCTCTCCATCTTTTCCATATCTTCTACAACCATCTTCACACCTTCCAGAGTGACAACTTTTGTTACCGGCTGTGGCTCCCAGGCTCATAGGAAATGGATCATCTACCTCAAGCATTTTTTTTTTTAATCTTCACGTTTCAAGTTGTATACAAAAACAGCAGTCTCCTAAAAGTGCCAGCAATTTTTATGTTTTCTGAAATTATGTAGGTACCATTCAATATTGTTTTTGGTTTTGATCAACCTTTATCTCTGCTACCACTCTGAAGGCTACAAGCTTAGATATTTTCATCCAGAGCTGTTTGAACTTAAACTCGGTCTAACTCTAACTGCAATCTCCTGTTCATCAAGGTCTACCTTCACTTGCTCTAAATTGACTTTTGACCTCAGAAGCCTGTGATCTATATTTCCCACCATTTTCTGTTTCTTTTAGCCTTTTGTTTACCTACTCAGGATCTCCTGGGTTTTGTAAATGATTTATTCATAAAATTCTTGTCCTTCTATTGCATCTATGGATGCCCCCTCTCCCATTCCTTATATCTTTATTACATGTAACCCTGTCTCCATACCCAGTGGATTACCATTAACATCATTTTGTCAATAAAATTAAGGCCATTTTCTAGTCCTTCCAACCTAAGAATCTCATATCCATTCCCATCTTTACATCCTCATCTCAGAGGTTGAGTTGGTTGTCCTTTGCTCAAGTCCAGTGTTTCTCCCAGAGCCTACCTTCCTCCGGCCTGTCCTAGAAGAAAGAAAGTAAGTGAAAGTCACTCAGTTGTGTCTGACTGTTTGCGACCCCATGGACTATACAGTCCATGAAATTCTCCAGGCTAGAATACTGGAGAGGGTAGCCTTTTCTTTTTCCAGGTGATCTTCCCAACCTGGGGATGAAACCCAGGTCTCCTGCGTTGCAGGCGTGTTTTTTGCCAGATGAGCCACAAGGGAAGCCCCCAACCTGTCCCAGGTTTTGGTTAAATCAGTCTCCTCCTCTTCCTTTATCTTCAGTACCACGAACACTAGTTCCATCTGCTGGACCCTCAAAAATACCCTGAAATCTCATTTAAAAAGACTTAAATGTTTTTTTATTGTATCTTCTACAAGATACCATCTCTGTAGAGAACTAGATATGTTTTCCTGATTTTTTGTGTTTTCACTTTAATCTGGCTCTCATCCCTCTATAGGTGATCATTACAAACCAATTACAGTGAAGTCTTAAATGCCAGAATGGCCTTCAGTCTTTTTCTTACCTGAACTCGAATTGATACCAGTCTTGTTGATCACTCCCTCCGTGAGACTGACTACCTGTTGCCTTGGCTTCTAGGATGTTACTCTCTTCTGGAGGCTTCCTAATACCTACGAGGCCACTGTATCTTAGTTTTGCTAAAATATTATTCACTAGGCCCTTCAGTTCACGTCTTCTCATTATATATAATCCTGCCTGGATCATCTCATCCATTTCTCATGGTTTACATGTTGATTTCTAAATCTGTAAACCTTAGTCCTGTATTTCAGACTTATATCACTTATTGGACACCCCATAAAGGTATGTCAAACACAGGATAGCTAAAGCTGAACTCTGCACCTTCCCCTGGTTTCCTTGTCTTTCTCTCTTTGCTGTTGGCAACCCATTTATCCAACCACTCAAGCTGGAAATCTTAACACAAGTTTGGAGGCAAAAAGTGATAAATAACAAGGAATATAAAGATGCCTGCTGCCAGACATCTGGCTTTTAATCTTGGCTCAATGGTAGCTATTTGACTTTGGTAAATTACTTAGCCTCAATTTCTTCATCTAAAAGTAGCTACCTTATTGGTTTAAATAGGAATACTTGTAAAGTACTTAAAACTGACTGGTACCTAGTGTTGTATAATTGTTAACTCTTACTAACTTCTGCTAATTTGATTTGCTAAATATTTCTCAGGTCCATCCCCAGTACTGTGTGTTCAAGACCTCATTTCCTCATCTGTTGATTGGATGACTGCAGACGTTTCTTAATTGGTATTTTGGTTCACTCAGGAAACTAATTTCTTAAGTACTTAGCTAGGTCCTGCCAGGCCTGTAAAGGCTGGGGAGAGAACATATTTGACGTAAAGAAGTGCTGGTTACCAGGAAAAAACTGACGTGATAAACACCACAGAATTCTACTGTATAAGAATTATATTCAGGGGACAGAGTGGGTAACAATGGAGGATGCGATCCATTCTACATGGGGCAGGATGGGTTCTTGGAAGAGATGGAATGTCTTGAAATAAGAGGTATTTTACTTTGGAAGAGTTTTCAAGTGAGTGTGCATCACAGTAACCACGAGGACTTGTTAAAATGGATTGCTGGGCCCTCCAGAGAGTCTGGTTCCATAGGTTGGAGTGGGGCCCAATAATTTTCTTTTTTATTTTTTGTCCTTTACATTTGCAGTCCTGATTGCCTTCTCAGACCACACTTTGGGACCCACTGCCTTAGGATACCCAGAGAGCATTCATTCCCAAGGCCGCTCAGCTGCCAAGACCATGGTCCTGACCATTCATAGTCTTGCGCTATATCCTTCAATGACTCCTTTTTGCCTGTAGGGCAGGTACAAGTTCTAGATCTGGCTACTGTCAGCCCCTTTAGCCTCAGCATCTGTCACACCTAAGATTGACATTTATCCTCAGGCAAGGGTGAAATATTTCTCTCAGCCACCATGCTGCTCCTAACCTTTATACCTTTGCTCAAGCTATACCTTTTGCCTGGATATCTTGCTTTTCATTTTGTGTGTTGTCAGTCACTAAGTTGTGTCCAGCTCTGTGATCCCATGGACTGTAGCCTGCCAGACCTCTCTGTCCGTGGGATTTCCCAGGCAAGAATACTGGAGTGGGTTGCCATTTCCTTCTCCAGGGATTCTTCCCAGACCAGGGATTGAACCTGTGTCTCCTGCATTAGCAGGTTAATTCTTTACCACTGAGCCACCAGGGAAGCCCTTCCTTTATGAAGTCGACTGCTATCCTGTAGGCTGAGTCAAGGACTCCGGAAGCCTCCCATGATGCCAGTTGACAAGGACATAATCAAGGGGCCAACTCCCAACTTTATAGAGCCTGTTCCCCCTTTTTCCATGTAATATAGTCCCAGTTTCTTTAGAAAGCATCTCTCTTTTAACATTGTGCAAACATTGCTGAGTGGGGGAGGACGGGTGGGAAGAGCTGAGTGGGCTAACTGTTCACAGACAGCCCTTTATGTAAAACAGTACCGCCAACAACCTTGTCCCTCTCTGTACCCAATGTCTCACAGGTTTGAGTCCTTTCTAGAGCTTGACTGGATGGAAAGGATCCCTGCTTTTCTGGTTTGTAACTTCTCTAATGCCTCCTTGCTTCTTGTCTTCTAGGAATTTGTCGGAATTTTTGAGCTACGTGGGCCTTCCCTTCTCTATATATTATTTTGGATTTATTTTCATTCACAGATGTTTACTGTCATTTCAGTAGAATTTGGAGACAATAAATAGCACATTAAGTTGGTCTGCCATCTTGGAGCTTCTGTTATTTTTTTTATCTTCTCTAATATTTTAATGAGAAACATTTAAAAATAGATGTTAAAGAGCTTAGGCTCTCAACTTGGGTTCACATCTGACCATCCCATCCCTTAGTTGTGGGACTTTGGGTAACTTGTTAATATATTTGTTCTCCCATCTGTAAAATGGATATGTACCAGCCACAAAGAATTGTTAAGAAGGTTAACATATATAAAGAAGATGAAACACAGTAAGCACTCAAATGTATATGGATAAGTATGTTAAATCATGAATGACTGACTATAGGAGCTTAATAGTCCACTCTGATTTTTCTTATGCTATTTTTGATGATTGATTGGGCTTTTTCTAAAGAGGGAGAGGGAAGTTATAAAATATACATTGAGAGAAACTTTTTAGCCACTTTTGAAGATATTAGGATGCCTCAGTATTAGAAACTATCAGCATAAACTAATTTTATTTTTTGGCTGCACTGGGTCTCTCTAGTTGTGAATGAGCTGCTCGTGGCAGGCTTCTTTAGTTGCAGTGTGCAGAGCGTGAGCTCTAGAGCACATGGGCTCAGTTGCCCTGTGGCATGTGGAATCTCAGTTCCCAACCAGGGATAATACCCAAGTCTCCTGCACTTTGGCCACCTGATGTGGAGAACTGACTCATTTAAAAAGACCCTGATGCTGGGAGGGATTGGGGGCAGGAGGAAAAGGGGACGACAGAGGATGAGATGGTTGGATGGCATCACCAGCTCAATGGACATGAGTTTGAGTAAACTCCGGGAGTTGGTGATGGACAGGGAGGCCTGGCGTGCTGCAGTCCATGGTGTTGCAGAGATTCGGACGCAACTAAACTGAACTGAACTCCTGCATTGGAAGGTAGACTCTTAACCACCGAACCACCAGGCAAGTCCCTAAACTATCACATTATTGTTGTGTGTGCTCGGTTGTGTCTGATTCTTTGTAAGCCCAAGGACTGTAGCCCACCAGGCCCTTCTGTCCATGGGATTTCCCAGGCAAGAATACTGGAGTGGGTTGCCATTTCCTACTCCAGGGGATCTTCCCGACTGAGGGAGTGAACCCATGTCTCCTGGGTTCACTCAGGAGAGCAGATTGTCAGCAGATTCTTTACCACTGTGCCACCTGGGCTTCCTAAACTTAAACTGAAGACTGGTTGTTGTTGCTAAGTCACTTCAGTCGTGTCCGACTCTGTGCGACCCCATAGACGGCAGCCCACCAGGCTCCCCTGTCCCTGGGATCCTCCAGGCAGGAACACTGGAACGGGTTGCCATCTCCTTCTCCAATGTATGAAAACGAAAAGTGAAAGTGAAGTCACTAAGTCGTGTCCAACTTAGCAACCCCATGGACTGCAGCCTACCAGACTCCTCTGTTCATAGGATTTTCCAGGCAAGAGTACTGGAGTGGGTTGCCATTGCCTTCTCTGGAAGACTGGTTAGCAAAAACCAATGAATAGTATCCTAAATGGTGAAACATTAGCTAATTTGATTTAAAGTCAGTGCTGGACTGCCAACATTATTGTATATTTGGAGATTAAGAAAAAAGATAAGGATATGAATTAGATACAGGAGGACAGTCCAAGAGGCCAACACAGGAAGATCCTGGACTCAGCTCTTCCCGCTGACCTGCCAAGTCTGCAGCTACATATGGAACCATTTCCTCTGAAAGAGACCTGAAAGCTAGTGGAACAGCTTCACATGGCAAATGAGAAAAGGGCCACACTAAGGGGGGTAGGAAAGGCTGAGACATGGTTTCACCATCAATCCATCCTTGGAGAAATCTCAAACCTGGAGCTCCTCACTGAGGCAGCCCACATCAGGCACCCCAACTTTGAAGGCTTGGACCTGTTACAAGCCTCCCAAATACCTGGTTGTGAAAACCAGTGAGGCTGCACGAGACACAAAGGGCTGTTGTGCACAGAATCACTCACCCCAGGGCCCGGCGGAAAAGCAGTTTGAGAGTGCCCAGGCTTTATGTGACAGAGAACTGCCAGCTAATCTTGCAGCAACCACCAGCGAGGCAGGGACCTACAGGGACACTTTATAGGGACAAAGGCCCTGGCAGGTGCCAATTCTTTTCTTTCTTTTTCCTCAGTGGGTGCCGTCCTCACCTCCTCTGTCTAGCCCACTCCGTGACACCAGTATCTCCCAGAAGGGAGCCTTTATACACCTCTGATGCCCCAGTTTCCTGTGGCTGGAACTCAAAGGACACTCTGATCACCTGACTATAGAGGCCAGGGTGGGGCTTGTATTCCTGATTCCCAGGGGACTGTGACAGTCAGAGACAGTTCTTGGCAGACTACCATCCCCAAGACACTCAGACTGAAGAACACCCTGCCTTTCTGAGAAAGAGGCCAAAGGAGCAGGCTTCTAGGCTAACACTCAGAGGCCACGGAGGTGCTCTTGGGGAACAGAGGCTGGTAGACCCAATCTTTGTGCTCTTGGCCTTGCTTCAGCTCCCAGAGAGCAGCTTAGGCCCTTATCTGGTGCTCTGCTTTGTGCAGCTGCTGCCAGGGGACATTTCTATGTGGCCAGGTTCTGGTGGCCAGCAGGGCTTATGCTTGTAGGTCTCATAGGAGTGTAACCAACACAAAGTTCTGTAAAAGCTACCAAGAGGCCAAGAATCCAGGAGCTTAGTCTGCAGGAGGCGCATCATCATTGCAGCCTTAGGGGCAGGCTTCTAGTTAGATGGACGCACATTACAGGGCTGAAAGCAAACCGTTGTGGAGACCTGGGAAGGTGAGCACTATCTTTGTATTCTCCCTCTGCCCAGCTCCAGAGCAGAAGTACCTCCGGGAAGGGAGCTCTTACACATGTCTGATGTCCTGGATTTTATGGCAGGTGTGCCTGGTTTGTATGCCCAGGAGCCAGACTTTGAACACGTGGATCTGGTGGACAGGGGGGCTTATATTCCTGGGTCTCCTGGGACTGTTCAGTCAGAGTGCTCAGCCGAGCATTGCACAGATGGCGGACTGAAACATAGCCCTAGTGTTTCTGTGAAAGAGGCCGTTTGCTCGTCCTAGAGTTTTGGCCTAAGAGACAGGCTTCAGGTTTGACACACATCGAGGAGGTCTACAGAGATGCTCTCAGGGAACTTAAGGATGCCACCTTTGCACTCTCCCTCTGCCTTGCTACAGCTGACCAGTATCTCTCAGAGAGAAGCTTATCTACTCACCCGGGGCTCCAAATTATGTGACTGTAGCCCAGGGCACACCTCTGAATCACCTGGCCTTGTGGCCAGGAGGGCTACATTTATGGTTCCACAGGATTGTATTTATTTGCATGCTTTAAAGCTGCAGCCCAAGTGTCTGGCCTCCAATTAGCGTACATGTAGTTGCTGAGCCAGAACTCCACCCTTTTAGCCCATCCACAGTAAGTGTGAGTGATTAAAAATAAAATAAGACTATTTGGACACTCACAAAGGTTCTAGAGACAACCAAGAGCTAAGGCAAGATTGAATGATCAGATCAGTCACTCAGTTGTGTCCGACTCTTTGCGACCCCATGAATCACAGCACGCCAGGCCTCCCTGTCCATCACCAACTCCTGGAGTTCACTGAGACTCAAATCCATCGAGTCAGTGATGCCATCCAGCCATCTCATCCTCTGTCGTCCCCTTCTCCTCTTGCCCCCAATCCCTCCCAGCATCAGAGTCTTTTCCAATGAGTCAACCCTTCGCATGAGGTGGCCAAAGTACTGGAGTTTCAGCTTTAGCATCATTCCTTCCAAAGAAATCCCAGGGCTGATCTCCTTCAGAATGGACTGGTTGGATCTCCTTGCAGTCCAAGGGACTCTCAAGATTGAATGATAAGTTCATCTAATACACTTGACCACTCCTTCAGGACTGGGAGAGAGAACTGCTTCATCTAATACATAGAAACCAACACAGACTCAAGAAAAATGAAGATATAAAAGAATATGTTCTAAATAACAAAAACTTTGGGAAAAATTTATGAAACACAAGTAATTTACTTGAACAGTTCAAAGAAATGATCATGAGAATGCTCACTGAACTTGAGAGAAAAATGGATGAACACAGTAAGAAATTCAACAAAAGATAAGTATCAAGTAATAGAGCTGAAGGATACAATAACTACTGAAAAATATGTTAGAGGAATTCAATACAGACTAGCTGAAGCAGAAGAAGGGATTAGTCAACTTGAAAACACAGCATGGAGCTCACCTAATCAGAGTAGCAAAAGGAAAAAAAGAATAAAGTGAAGATAGCTTAAGGAAGTTATGGGACAACATCAAGCAGACCAATGACTTATATTATACAGGGACCCAGAATGAGAAGAGAGAGAAGAGGACAGATGACTTATTTGAAAAAATAATGACTGAAAGCTTCCCTGACTTGGGGGAAGGATACAGACATCTAGATCCAAGGAGCCCAGAAAGTTCCAAATAAGAATCCAAAGAAACCCACATCAAGACACATTATAATTAAAATGTCAAAAGTTAAAGACAAGGATAATATATTAAACTTAAAAGGAAAAACAATTTGTTACATACAAGGAATCCTTCACAACAGTCAGCAGATTTTTCACCAGAAAATTTGCAGGCCAAAAGGGATTGACATGATATTAAAAATGCTTAAAAACAACCTTATAGGCAACCCCACAAAGCTATAATTCAGAAGTGGAGTTTTTCAGACAAAGCAAAGGAACTCACCACTAAACCAGCCTTATCATAAATGTTAAAAGGGACTTTATGCTGAAAAGAAGGGCACTACTAATTACTGACAGGAAAATACATGAGAGTAAATTTCACTGATAAAAGTAAATATAAAATTAGTGGATGAATCACTTATAGAGCTAGTATAAAGTTTGACAGATAAAAGTAGTAAAATCAAAATCGGAATACACAAGATAAAAGGATGGAAAGTATAACACTGAAAACAAAATGTGGAGGGGGAGCAAAATTTTTGAGCTTTAGAATGCATTCAAACTTATCAACTTAGGTAAGACTTTCTTATCTAAGAAAGAAAAGACAAAGACTTTAAAATACAGGTTATGTATAAGCTTCATGGTAATCACAAAGCAAAACCTATGGCAGATATACAAAAGAGAAAGAAAGGAATTTAAGTTTACCACTAAAGAAAGTCACCAAACTATTATACAAAAAAATAGAGTGGAAGAACAAAGGAACAGAAATTACAAAACACCCAGAAAACAGTTAACAAAATGGGAATAAGCACATGCCACCAATAATTAAATATAAGTGAACTAAATTCTTCCATCAAAAGATAAAGCAGGAACTTTCCAGGTGGTTCAGTGACTGAGACTCCACACTCTCAATGTAAGGGGCCTAGGTTTGATCCCTGGTCAGAGAACTAGATCCCACATGCTGCAACTAAACCTCAGTGCAGCCAAATAAATAAAAATCTTTTTAAAAGATAAAGCAGTTGAATGGATTTTTTAAACCTGTCTACATGCTGCCAATAGACTCACTTCAGATATAAGGACATAGACTGAAAGTGAAGGGTTGGAAAAAGATGTTCAATGCCAATGAAAACGGAAAGAAAGCTGAGGTTAGGGTTGCTTATATCAGACAAAATAGACTTTAAAACAGAGACTCTAACAAGAGACAAAGAAGGGCATGACATATGATAAAGCATCAATTCAACAAGAGGATATAAATTTGGAATATTTATGTGCCCAACCTAGAAGCACCTAAATATATGAAGTAAATATTAACAGGCCTAAAAAGATAAAAAGACAATACAGTAATAGTAGGGGACCTTAATATTCCATTTATATCAATGGATATATCATCCAGATACATCAAAAGAAACATCAGCTTGAAATTACATGTTAGACCAGATGAACTTGACATACATAGAACATCCTATCCCAAAGCAGCACAATAGACATTTTTCTCAAGTACATGTGGAACATTTTCCAAGGTAGATCATGTTAGGTCCCTGGTAGCTCAGACTTTATAAAGCATCTGCCTACAATGTGGTAGACCCGTGTTCAGTCCCTGGGTTGGGAAGGTCTCCTGGAGAAGGAAATGGCAACCCACTCCAGTGTTCTTGCCTGGAAAGTCCCATGGACAGAGGAGCCTGGTAGGCTATAGTCCATGGGGTTGTAAAGAGTTGGACATGACTGAGCGACTTCACTTTCACTTTAGGCCACAAAAAAATCTAAATAAATTTAAGAAGATTGAAATAATATCAGACGTCTTTTTCAACCACAATAGTATTAAAGTAGAAGTTATACAAAGAAAAGAAAATTGACAAATAAATAGGGGTTAAACTGAACATTCCTGAATAACCAATGGGTCAAAGAAGAAATAAGAAATTTTTAAAAAATATCTTAAGGCAAATGAAACTGGAACTAAAACATACCAAAACTAATGGGATACAGTAAAAGCAGTTCTAAGAAAGAAGTTCATAGCAATAAATATCTACCTCAAGAAACAAGTCTCAAACAACCTAGCTTAACACCTCAAAATACTAGACAAAGAATAACAAATGAAGCACATAGTTAGAAGGAAGGAAATAAAAATTAGAGCAGAATTAAATGAAATAGAGACTAAAAAGACAATAGAAAGGATCAAAGAAACTAAGAGCTGTTTCTTTAAAAATAGAAAAATAAATGGACAAATTTTAGCTAGATTAGCCAAGAAAAAAAGAACTCAAAATCAGAATGGAAAGAGATTTTATAATGGAGAACACAGAAATACAAAGGATCATAGGAGACTAAGCAATTATATCCTGATAAATTGGACAACCAAGGAGAGACAGATAAATTCCTAGAAACATACAATGTCTAATGACTGAATTATAATGAAATAAGAAATGTGAACCAACTGAGAGTAAGGAGATTGAATCAGTAATCAAAAACCTACCAACAAACACAAGTCCAGGACCAGATAGCTTCCCTGGTAAATTCCATAAATTCTAGCAAACATTGAAAGAATTAACACAAATTCATTCAGACCATTCCAAAAAAAAAAAAAAAGAACTCTTCCAAACTTATTTTATGAGGCCAGCAATACCCTGAATTTAGAACCAGACAAGGATACCACAAGAAAATTATAGGCCAAGAAGAACTGTACAAAAAAGATCGTCACGACCCAGATAATCACAATGGTGTGATCACTGGCCTAGAGCCAGACATCCTGGAATGTGAAGTCAAGTGGGCCTAAGAAAGCATCACTACGAACAAAGCTAGTGGAGGTGATGGAATTCCAGTTGAGCTATTCCAAATCCTGAAAGATGATGCTGTGAAAGTGCTGCACTCAATATGCCAGCAAATTTGGAAAACTCAGCAGTGGCCACGGGACTGGAAAAGGTCAGTTTTCATTCCAATCCCAAAGAAAGGCAATGCCAAAGAATGCTCAAACTACCGCACAATTGCACTCATCTCACACGCTAGTAAAGTAATGCTCAAAATTCTCCAAGCCAGGCTTCAGCAATATGTGAACCGTGAACTTCCTGATGTTCAAGCTGGTTTTAGAAAAGGCAGAGGAACCAGAGACCAAATTGCCAACATCCGCTGGATCATGGAAAAAGCAAGAGAGTTCCAGAAAGGCATCTATTTCTGCTTTATTGACTATGCCAAAGCCTTTGACTGTGTGGATCACAATAAACTGTGGAAAATTCTGAAAGAGATGGGAATACCAGACCACCTGATCTACCTCTTGAGAAATCTGTATGCAGGTCAGGAAGCAACAGTTCAAACTTGACATGGAACAACAGACTGGTTCCAAATAGGAAAAGGAGTACGTCAAGGCTGTATATTATCACCCTGCTTATTTAACTTATATGCAGAGTACATCATGAGAAACGCTGGACTGGAAGAAACACAAGCTGGAATCAAAATTGCCGGGAGAAATATCAATAACTTCAGATATGCAGATGACACCACCCTTATGGCAGAAAGTGAAGAGGAACTCAAAAGCCTCTTGATGAAAGTGAAAGTGGAGAGTGAAAAAGTTGGCTTAAAGCTCAACATTCAGAAAATGAAGATCATGGCATCCGGTCCCATCACTTCATGGGAAATAGATGGGGAAACAGTGGAAACAGTGTCAGACTTTATTTTTCTGGGCTCCAAAATCACTACAGATGGTGACTGCAGCCATGAAATTAAAAGACACTTACTCCTTGGAAGGAAAGTTATGACCAACCTAGATAGCATATTCAAAAGCAGAGACGTTACTTTGCCAACAAAGGTTCGTCTAGTCAAGGCTATGGTTTTTCCTGTGGTCATGTATGGATGTGAGAGTTGGACTGTGAAGAAGGCTGAGCACCGAAGAATTGATGCTTTTGAACTGTGGTGTTGGAGAAGACTCTTGAGAGTCCCTTGGACTGCAAGGAGATTCAACCAGTCCAACTGAAGGAGATCAGTCCTTAGTGTTCATTGGAAGGACTGATGCTGAGGCTGAAACTCCAATACTTTGGCCACCTGATGCAAAGAGCTGACTCATTGGAAAAGACCCTGATGCTGAGAGGGATTGGGGGCAGGAGGAGAAGGGGATGATAGAGGATGAGATGGTTGGATGGCATCACAGACTCAATGGACATGGGTTTGGGTGGACTCCGGGAATTGGTGAGGGACAGGGAGGCCTGGCGTGCTGCAGTTCATGGGGTTGCAAAGAGTCAGACATGACTGAGCGACTGAACTGAACTGATGCAAAGGAATGAAACTGGACCACTATTTTATACTGTATCCAAAATTAACTCAAAATGGATTAAAGTTTTGATTTTAAGACCTGAAATTATAAAACTTCTAAAACAAAACATAGGCGGTAAGCTCTTTGATATAGGTCTTCATGATGATTTTTTGAGCCTAAAATATGCAAAGGAAAGGCAACAAAAGAAAAAACAAATTTGAACAAGTGGCATCACATCAAATGAAAAGCCTTCACAGCCAAGAATCCATCAACAAAATGAGAAGATAACCAATAGAATGGGAGGAAATATTTGTAAATCCTATTTCTGACAAGGGGTTAATATCCAAAATGTATAAAGAATTGTAAATCAATAGTAAAAAAAAAGCCAAACAATTAAAAAATAGGCAGAAGATGTGAATAGACATTTTCTTCATAGAAGATATACAGATGGACTATAGGCAAATGAAAAGATGTTCAGCATCACTAATCATCAGGGAAATGCATATCGAAACTACAATGAGATCTCACCTGTTAGAATGGCGATTATCAAAAAGTTAAGAAATAGCAAGTATTGGCAAGGATATAGAGAAAAGGGAATCCCTGTGCACCGTTGGTAGGAATGTGAATTGTTACAGCCACCCTGGAAAGCCATATGGAGTTTTCTCACAAAATTAAAAATTGAACTACCATATGATCCAGCAATATTATTTCTGGGTATTTATCAGAATTAAATGAAAACACTAAGCAAAATATATTGAATTCCATGTTGAATGCAGCATTACTTACAACAGGCAAGATATGGAAACAATTTAATTGTCCGTTGATGGGTGAATGTAAAAGAAATTTTGAAATACACACATGGAAATATTATTCACCTACTGAAAGAATAAAATCTTGCCATTTGCAACAACATGGACAGACCTCGAGGGCATTATGAGAACTGCAATAGACTGAGAAAAAAAAGTTCTGTATACAGTCTCACATGTGAAATCTGAAGTTAGATAAACCAGGCACATAGATACAGAAAACAGATTCATGGTTGCCAGAGTTTGAGGAGTGGGAGAGATGGGTTAACTGTGGTTTGTGTGAAAGTGAAAGAAGTTGCTCAGTCGTGTCCGACTCTTTGTGACCCCATGGGCAGTAGCCTGCACCAGGCTCCTCCGTCCATGGGATTTTCTAGGCAAGAGTACTGGAGTGGGTTGCCATTTCCTTCTCTAGGGAATCTTCCCGACCCAGAGATCAAACCCAGGTCTCCCGCATTGTAGACAGATGCTTTACCATCTGAGCCACCAGGGAAGTCTGATTTGTTTAGTTACTTCTAAACGAGATGTTCTTTTCTTTCCTTTTTGGTTTGTTTTGACCACTTTAAAATGTCCCCTGATAAGTATAAGATATTCAGCCTTAACTCCTCATCAGTGACCATCTCTAGGATTTGAATCAGGATCAGTATAGGTCAGATGGTCTCTGAAGTTTCCCTGTTCTTTTTTGAACTCTTTCCTTCCTATGCTCCATCTGCCTGCCAGCACTTAAACACTCTGCTCTGCCTCACCAGGGAACCATATTTCAGGAGAGCTATGTAACCAGGTGGTTATTGCACTGTTATCCATCATTCAAAGAAAATTATGTACCCATTCTTTATCCTGAACTTTATTTCTTTTGAAAATTACCTTAATTATCTTTTAAACTTATTATTGTGCATTTTTACTAATGAGTCACCGCTTAATGAAACATTCTATTTTTGATCTGAAAATAATGATGATGGACTCTAGGTCCTAGGAGTCATGATTATACTACTGCTGACCCTCCTACACCCGGAGGGTGAGAAGTTGGGAACTGGATCTCTGGAGCATAATATTCTCAAGCATATTATTCTCAAGTCTGGATGGCACAGGCAATCCTCAGATTTCTAACAGATACCTTGTTTCTCTAAGCTATAAACCTGCTTAATAGTTAAGATTTGAAAACACCTTTAAAATTGGGTTTTGGGGAAGAGTTGTGACATCCTTGGCAGTTAACTCAGTTTTAACAGACTTAAAATATACTTTACAATGGCAATGACAGATATTGCAAAACAAAAATCCAAACAACAGAGACTTAAGGAAAATAAAAGTCTCCTGTAGTCAGGATTGGGTAAATGGATGCAGTTAAAAGTCAGCTGTGCCTGTGTTGCCTATTATTATTTTTGAAGACTCAAATTTGTTTTTGATGGACTACTTTGATTTAGGTGTGGCAAAACTGCCAGGTGTGTCAGCACTGTATTTTCATGACTGCAATAACAGCTTTAGGTATAGGAATATGAGAATAATAAACAATTCTAATTATGAAGGAAATGAAGTAATCAATGGCGATAGAAAGGAGTTTTCTCTAGAAGTAAACGTTGGAAATAGTTTATGTCACTAATGTGATATTAACTCTTGGAATTAGTATGGTTAACATAGTAATGAAAATGGAGAAAGAACATTATTTAATATGTGATATTTAAAAGTTAAATGAAGTATTTTCTACATAAAGGAATTCTAGAATACGATAATCTTATGATATTGGTATAATGTTTCAAAATCTAAGGAATCTTAAGGCTGTTTCAGAATGTAGACTTCTTAAAATTCTTTTATAGATCTCTATACAGTTTTGACTTACTGAGGTTAATTTTTCCTTTAAGGAAATGATACAAAAGTGAAAGTGAAGTCACTCAGTCATGTCCAACTCTTTGCAACCCCATGGATTGTAGCCCTTGGAATTTTCCAGGCAAATGATACTAGGCTATAAAAAATGACTTATAAGAAAAAAAACGAGTCACAACGTTGCTTATATTTAAAATTCCACGACTCCACAAGATTAGTCAGCCACTCAGTTGTGTCCAATTCTTTGCAACCCCATGGACTGCAGCACCCCAGGCTTCCCTGATCATCACCAACTCCTGGAGCTTGCTCAAACTCATGTCCATCGAGTCGGTGATGCCATCCAACCATCTCATCCTCTGTCGTCCCCTTTGCCGCCTGTTCTCAATCTTTTCCAACATCTGGGTCTTTTCCAATGAGTCAGCTCTTTGCATCAGGTCACCAAAGTATAGGGCTAAAAAAAAATCTAACTGAAACGAAACTGTGTGGAGGAGGACAATATCCTGTGTTATTTATTTCATTAAAGCATTTAAATGGCATTTGAAAATGATCAACTTTAATCAAAAGTTGCCATGAACATCTAGATGTAAAAGATTGAGGCTAGAACATTTTCTCATCCCATTTATAAATTTAAACTCAAAATGGATTAAAGACCAGTGTAACACTAAAAGCCATAACAGTCCTAGAAGAAACCAGTGGAACACAGTTTCCACGCCGCTGCCATCCTTCGAGTGGGGTTTACTCTGTCTCCTTACTCCTCAATACGGCAGACAAGGGCTGTTTCCCTGGAACCACACTGAGCCATGACCTCCATCCAGACACCCGAAGAGCCTGTCTGCACTCCTGCCCAGCTCTGCCTCTCCCAGGGGAGCTGGTGGGGGCAGGGAAGGAAGACAAGGCTCGGGCTCTTCTCCACTATGGGCCTGCCGCCAGGGCCAGGCCTGTGGCCTGGAGCGCGAGAACACAGGCCACCACTAGCGTCCTCGTTCACAGCAAAACAGCAACCAACTCCTCCTCCAGACATTTAACAAAATGTCTACCAGCCTCCGTGGCTTTCACCAGATCCCGCCCACATCAGGTAAGGTGATAACATGCCTAAAGACCACCTTGGATACAAATTGTAGCAATATCTTTGTTGTTGTTGTTGACTCGCTAAGTTGTGTCCAACTCTCTGTGACCCCCTTCTCTGTCCGTGGAATTCTCCAGGCAAGAATACTGGAGTGGATGCCGTTTCCTTCTCCAGGGGATCTTCCTAATGCAGGGATCAAACCAGCGTCTCCTGCACTGGCAGGCAGATTCTTTATTGCCTAGCCACCAGGGAAGCCCAGCAATATCTTTGGGAGTCTCCTAAGGCAAAGGAAATAAAAGTTTTTACTTTTATAAACAAATGGGGTCTAATTAGACTTAAAAGCTTTTGCACAAAGGAATCTGTCAACAAAGCAAGAAGAACCTACTGAATGGGAGAAAATAATTGCAAACAATTGATAAAGAGTTAATATTCAAAATATATAAACAGCTTATACAATATCAAACATCTCATAAAATATCAAACAGCTCAACTCAATATATATATAAAAAAAAAAGCCCAGCCCAATTAAAAAATGGGCAGAACCCTTGAATAGATTTTTTTTTTCCAAAGAAGGCATACAGAGCCATCAGGCACTTGAAAAGATATTCAATATTACTAGCCAGAGAAATGTAAATAAAACCACAATGAGATATCACCTCACATCTGTCAGAATGCTGCTGCTGCTGCTCCTGCTAAGTCGCTTCAGTCGTGTCTAACTCTGAGACCCCATAGATGGCAGCCCACCAGGTTCCCCCATCCCTGGGATTCTCCAGGCAAGAATACTGGAGTGGGTTGCCATTTCCTTCTCCAATCTGTCAGAATACTTATCATTAAAAAGACCAAAAAATGACAAATGTTGGTGAGGATGTAGAAAAAAGGGAACCCTTGTACACTGCTGGTGAGGATGTAAGTTGGTGTAGCCATTGTGGAAAACAGTAAAGAGGTTCCTCAAAACACTAAATAGAACTACCATCTGACCCAGTAATTCCATCTCTGAATATATATTTGAAGAAAACAAAAACACTAATTAGGAAAGATATATGCACCCAAACATTCTTAGCAGCACTATTTACAACAGCCAAGATATGGAAGCAACCTAAGTGACCATTAACAGAAGAATGGAGAAAGACGTGGTGTATATAACACATACAGATATATACACATACACATATAATGAAATACTACTCAGTCATTAATAAAAAGAACAAAATCTTGCCATTTGCAACAATATGGATGAACAGAGAGGGTGTAATACTTAGTGAAATAAGACAGAGGAAGACAAGTACTTCATGTTATCACTTACATGTGGAATCTAAAAGATAAAATGAATGAATAAATAAATATAACAAAGCAGAAACAGACTCAAAAATTAGTGGTTGCCAGAGAACAAACTAGTGGTTGCCAGTGGGAAGAGGGAAAGGGAGGATAGGAGCAACGGATTAAGTACAAACTACTATGCATAAAGTAAGCTGCAAAGATATACTGTACAGGGAATATAATCAATATTTTATAATGATTTTAGATAGAAAATAATATAAAAATGTTGACTCACCACATTGTACATCTGGGACAAATACATTGTAAATCAACTATCCCTCAATAAAAATCAAATCAAGTCCCTCCCATCAATAGAGCACCCAGCTTCCCTATCGGATGAGAATCCTGCAAAAAAACACTCTAACAAAAGGTAGTTATTGTCAGCTAATTCAGGTTTAGAACCCATCCTGGCTGCCTTCCCTTACCTCCTCCATTGCAATGACTTGGTCTTATGGTTAGGTTTCTCAAACTTCCTATTTTTAATCATGCTCTCCTGGGGAAAATCATACCTCTATGCTGGTGAATTTATAACAGAACCCTTTACAGATTTCTAGAAAACTCATCCCATATTTATCCTTGGAGCCTTGGCAAGAGAGTCATCAGTTTGAAGGAGATCTTGAAATAGAGCAGGACTCTGTGGTCCTTGCGTCCCCACCGTGTCCTCTGCCTGCATATTGTCTGTCGAAAACTCTAGCCAAAGCATAAATTTAATCATAGAAATGAGAAATACAGAAACAAAGGAACAGTCAAAGGAGATTAAACAATAATAATGTAGTCATTAAGCATAGTCAAGGACCTTTAGTTCTTTCTCAAGATAGATAATATTCTGAGCCATATCTTGTGAGTTGTCTTATAGATACCAAAACAGCAGGTGGAGAAATTAACTATATGATGACCAGGCTGTACCCAGGACATGAGCGGCCACAATTGCAAAAAACTGATCACAAAGAAATGGGAAAAAATAACCCTGGAACTGAAGATTAACTGTACCTAAAACAACGAAGATGATGCTGATCAGACCGCTGATGACCAATTTGAAGATGACTGTTGGAGATGACTGTGTTGTTTCTGCGTGTAGCCGCCCCACCCCAACTCTGTCTGTAAAAACTCTCACCCCTTGTCTGTCAGGGTTGGGGAGTTGGCCTTTGGACAGATGTCCGCCACCCTCTCCCTCCCCAGTTGCCGGCATCTGAAATAAAGCAAACTTTCTTTTCCACCAGCCTGGTCTGTTTACTGGCTTTTGAGTGGCGAGCAGTGGACCCCACACACTGCCTTCGTCAACAATCTTACATAACCGTGTTGCACACGTGTGTGTGTGTTAGCTGCTCAGTCGTGTCTGACTCTTTGTGACCCCATGGACTGTAGCCTCCCAGGCCCCTCTGTCCATGGGTTTTCCAGGCAAGAATACTGGAGTGAGTTGCCAGTCCCTTCTCCAAGGGATCTTTCCAACCCAGGAATCGAACCCAAGTCTCCCACACTGCAGGAAGTTTCTTTACCATCTGAGCCACCAGGAAGCCCAAACATGTTACACATAGTACAGGTTAAATGTTTCCTTGGATTGAAAAAGCAAAGCATAGAGAGCAAAGCAAGAAGTAGGAAAAAGAGGCATATTTCAGCTTGACTTCCTTTTCCTCTGTTCCTTATCCTTTTTACTGGTATTGCCATCTGCCTTGTCAGACGATCTGAAATCTCCTACATTCTCTTATGTGTCCATCTCTAAGCATATGTGATCACTATCACTTCTTAATTTTAATTCCTAGAAATACTTCTTGATTTCCCTTTTATTCTCTGGACTAATTAGCTGTGTGTGTGCTCAGTCGCTCAGTCATGTCCTCCAAGTCTTTGCAACCCCATGGACTGTAGTCCGCCAGGCTCCTCTGTCCGTGGGCTTTCCCAGGCAACAGTATTGGAGTAGGTTGCTATGCCCTCCCTCCAGGGGTTCTTCCCGACCCAGGGATCGAACACATGTCTCCTGTGTCTCCTGCATTGGCAGGTGAATTCTTTATCACAGAGCCACCTGGGAAACCCTGGACTGATTAGGTATCAATCTTCTAATTGGTTTCTTGACTCTCACAGCAGTGGGCAGGACAGACTGGGAGAGGAAAGAAATCAATGTTGTCTTTCTAAAGTAAGAATACTCAATTATATTAATCCCTCTTTCAAAGGCATGCAGTGATTCTCCACTTTTGTTGCTGTTGTTCAGTTGCCAAATCAGGTCTGACTCTTTGTGACCCTCTGGACTGCAGCACACCAGGCCTCTCGGTCCCTCACCATCTCCTGGAGTTTGCCCATGGATTCTCCACTGCCTAGAGATAAATACAAATCTTTAGGTTTTCTTTCTTTCTTTCTTTTTCTGTCTTTAATAAGCTACCTGCATCTCCTTGTCCTGTTCTATCTCCTACTTCTCCAAATCTAGATGATTTAGTCTTGAATGTTCCATGCTGGTCTAGGTGTTTTCATGGACTATTACTTCTTCTGGGTGCCCTTCTTGCAATTTACCCTGCTCCTGGTGGACTCACGTTCATCATCACACCTGTTTGAGGTGCCACGTCCTCTTGGAAACTTTCCCCAACTCCCCTTAGCAGTTAGTTGCTGTCTTTACTGTTTTCCTATATGCGTATTCTTCATTCAGCACATGCTTTTTGAGTGCTCAATACATTTAAGGCATTAAGGTACAAAAATAAAATAGATATAGTCCCTGACCTCAGAGATCTCAGTCTCATGGGGATGCTTAAACTTTATCTTAAAAAAAAAAAATAATGTAGTGGATAAATGTGTTTCAGTCATCCAGTAGCTATTTGCCTTACTTAGGGTAATAGTCCCTGGTATTTTCATCAGGGGATGTCTCTCTGCTATTCTTGGTTCTTGTGTCCTGGGGGAACAGTGGGATAGGCATATAGGTAACCAAGATCTAAGCCAATAAATGCTTTCTGCTTCTCTGGGCACAGCAATTGGGTCAGGGCTGGCCATGTGACTTAAGTCAATCAGAACTGCTTAGATGTCTAGGAGGAGATATTCTCTCATCCTAGCTGGACTCAAACCTCAAGAATATGAGGTGGGAATTACCACAGCCACTTTGGCAGGGCAATGACACTGAAAATTAGGTCAACGCATATTAAAAAGCAGGGGTAAGCAGAGAGATGAAAGAAATCAAAGTCTCAGTGACAAGTTCTGGGCCATGAATCCAGTTGTTCCTGAAGCCAGCTTACCCTGGAAATTCAGCTCCATTCTCTTCATACACTTAAGTCGGCTTTAGTGGTTTTTTCCTCCTGCTTGTATCCAAAAGAATCTTAATTTAAACAACAGTATTTTTCATGTGGAAAATGGAAGTAATGTAAAGTGAAAATAGCATATGCAGGGATATAGAGGAATAAAAGAGAAAGCTAAATTACAGGATGAGGAATGAGGGGAAGGGGAACCAGACAGGATCAATTTAATGGACTCAGTGAAAATCGACAAGGCCCTGAAGTAAAAACTAAACAGACTGAAGAATCAATAACTTTTCTGGAAGAGAGGCAAGGACACTGGGCAAGCCACTGCCCCGAAGATTATAGAGACAGGTGGATATGGGGAGTCCTGACTTACCGGAGCAGAGAGGAGTGGAAATCACTGCAGGAACCAAGGGTGGGGAAGAAACGCCTGACCTGTAATTGACAGAGACTCAGTGTGGACAAGCCTGAGAGTTAAAAATGCCTAGAGGACTTGGGCATAGAGGTGGCTCCCACTTTTGCAGTGCTCCACCAGGGTCTCACAATAGATGTTGGAGAAGAAAGAATCTCTGTAGACCTTCCAGCAAGGCGAGGGGAATGGAGCCATTTTGAAATACACCAGAGCACTCAGTTCTTCAGAAGCCCTGTCTTCAGGGGAAACTAGTTATCCAGAGCCTAACCTGCTGGGGTATTCTTATCAGAGCCTAAATGAGCTGGGGGAAGGGATATACTCAATTCTAGCAGGCTCTAGCCTTCCACATGGAAGAAGGGAGATGCCTAAGGTCAGCCCAATCTATCCATCCTGTCCCACCTGAGAAAAAACTGAGAAACACATGCGAGGTTCACAATCCAGAGGCAGATACAGACTCACAAAAAGGCTGAGATCTAATCATATTACTATAGAATGTTCCCCACTCCACCTCACAACCACATTTCTAAAGGCTTTGGAGAGACGGTGCATAATTTTAGTTAAAATGTGGGTGTAAATGGTAAATGTGGTAAGAGCAAAAATGGAAATAGGAAATATAGACCACCCTATAAAAATCAGTCAAAACCAGGCCTAAAAAGAGGAGAAACCAGTATGTTGTATACCTAAAACCTATATAATACTGTACATCAACTATATCTCAATTAAAAATTTTTTTTTAAAGAAAGGACAGAGATTAGATGTCAGAGGTTTCTGTTTGAGATAGTAAGGAATTAAGCAGCTTTATATGATAAACAGGAAAAAAGTAGTTAGAATATCTTAGGCATCTCGTATTAACATACAGTTGGCCCTCTGTATCTGAGGATGTGGAAACTCCTGATACAAGGGCTTACTGTAAGGGACTCTTATCCACGGGGCTCCTGGTACCAATCTACCCACAGACGAAGGGATGACTATATACAGTTTTGGCTGCTCACCATCCGTGCTGCAGGTTCATGTGATTTTGTTGTAATGTAGTTTCATGTTTCTTAAATGTGGGAGAGTTTTAACTGGTAAGGGTGGCCAGCTGGTGGCGACATGGTATTCAGCCACGGGTAATGTCTTTAAATGCCCATTAAGGAACCGATAGCACCCCACTCCAGTACTCTTGCCTGGAAAATCCCATGGACAGAGGAGCCTGGTAGGCTGCTGTCCATGGGGTTGCTAAGAGTCAGACACGACTGAGTGACTTCACTTTGACTTTTCACTTTCATGCATTGGAGAAGGAAATGGCAACCCACTCCAGTGTTCTTGCCTGGAGAATCCCAGGAACGGGGGAGCCTGATGGGCTGCCATCTATGGGGTCGCACAAAGTCAGACACGACTGAAGCAACTTAGTAGTAATAGTTAGTAGTAAGGAACCGAAGGGATCGTTGCAGAGTTTATGTTTGCTTTTATACTGCAGGGTGAAATTATATGGTTAGTGAAGTCAAAGGCAGAGTTTTAGTAGTATTTGGAGGGAGGGACCCAGGAAAGCCTGAGGGAGATATAGGGACCAATAGCAGATGGTAAAACAAAGAATCGCATCATGATTGAAGTGCAGGGGGCTAGCAATGAACAGAGGGAGCTCTTGGCTTAGTTTTGGCCTAAAAGGAGTCTCCCAGCTGCCCTCAAACATACATTCCAAGTTTGGAATCTTTTATCACTTCTGCTTGGCCCCCGGTGGAGGAAATTTTATTAGTGACCAACAGGTTGGGCCATGTGATGGGAAGCAGGGAGGCTACTGGGCCTCAGGGACAGCCCTGACTCAGACTGTTGCTCCTATAGAGAGTGAACAGGGGCTAAGGATTAATGTTCAGTGCAAGTGGATATTTAAAACCTGTTAATAAACTTGTCCCTTTGAGTACTATTGGATTCTGACTCATCAGATTTTACCCCTCCTCCTCTCTTAAGAGTGTCTGGGAAGGGCATTCAGGTATTCCTCCTCTTACAAATGGTGGCTTCCCTGGTGGCTGAGTGGTAAAGAATATGCCTGCCAGTGCACGAGACTTGGGTTCTATCCTTGGATCTGAAAGATCCACTGGAGAAGGGCATGGCAAACCACTCCTGTATTCTTGCCTGAAAAATCCCACTGACAGAGAATCCTGGCGGGCTACAGTCCATGGGGTCACAAAGAGTCAGACACAGCTGAGTACACACACACAGCATGATGGCAATCACGGATGTGGGTATTTGAGGAGTCTAGAAGCATCTCCCAAGACGTGAGTTGAATTTATGCTATTTACCCATTAATGTATGTCCAGCAGTGATAATTAGCTGAAGATACTTTGTTTAAGCTTGTTTAAGAATGGGCACATTCATTCTTTCCTTTGCTTATGTTTGGCTTTACAAGTCTTAAACCTATGGGCAGGGTGATGCAAATAAACAAAGGATGATGACTTGATGGTTAAAACAGAGGTGAAAAGAAAGCCCTTAGAGCCTTACCTATAGGCTCTGACTTCTAAGTTGAAAGGAACAATCATTAGAACAAGAGATTGAGAAGTGCTTTCATTTAAGCTGCACTCTCTAGCAGCTTAAACGTCTACCCATATCATAACTTCTGTTTCAAGGCTGCCTATGTCACATCCTATTAAAATTGGAAATGGAAGAGCTTTTGAAGACTAGGACTAGTTTTGAATTCCTTGTAAACAATAAAAGCCCACTCTACTTTATTACTGCATTAAAAATATTTTAATATCTAATTCCAAACCCAGGCTTAATTGCCCAGCTAGCCTTTTGAGATTAATTATAAGTCCAGAGCTATCGTTACAACTTGACTGGTTTCTCTGGTCAGGCGTAGTCTGCCTTTGTGCTTTTGACTCTCTGGTTTGATTTGAAGTTCTG
Organism: Bos javanicus; assembly: GCF_032452875.1. Classification (NCBI taxonomy): domain Eukaryota; kingdom Metazoa; phylum Chordata; class Mammalia; order Artiodactyla; family Bovidae; genus Bos; species Bos javanicus. The sequence continues at coordinate 46,902,605 of NC_083872.1, read as the reverse complement.
CAGGAAATCTGTGCTGCTGCCATTCCAGTGAGCTTCCAATTTTTTTTTTTTTTTTTTGACGAGAGTCACTTGGGACATTGAGTTTATGA